>NC_064923.1:62932385-63235415 GCF_023897955.1 Schistocerca gregaria | reverse complement strand
TTCGTCAACGATATTTTCTAGAGGTGTGGAAGACGGCGACGTTCAAATGGTTCAAATGGTTCTGAGCACTATGCGACTTAACATCTGAGGTCATCAGTCCCCTATAACTTAGAACTACTTAAATCTAACTAACCTATGGACGTCACACACATCCATGCCCGAGGCAGTATTCGAACCTATGACCGTCGCAGTCGTGCAGTTCCTGACTGAAGCCCCTAGAACCACTCGGCCACAGCGACGGCTACGTTGGTGCCGCTGCCAGGGTACGATCTCCCACTTTCGATCAATTACTGCCCAGCCAGTCTTCTACCAACGCGGGAGAAGCTCCGCGAATGTTTATTACTTAAGAGACTGCAAAACACTTTTCCATCAGATAAAGTAATCCGACAAGAACCATTCGGATTCCAATGTGAACTCTCCGTCGAACTTCATCTCCTCCACATTACCGAATCAATACAACTTTAATAGACGACATTGGACAGTTGGAGTGTCTTGGACCTCGAGGAAGCTTACGATAAAGTATAGTGTGATGTAACTGAACTATGGACGTAACACACATCCATGCCCGAGGCAGTAT
Source organism: Schistocerca gregaria (assembly GCF_023897955.1). NCBI lineage: Eukaryota > Metazoa > Arthropoda > Insecta > Orthoptera > Acrididae > Schistocerca > Schistocerca gregaria. The sequence goes on along the minus strand of NC_064923.1, from coordinate 63,234,838 downwards.
TCGAACCTACGACCGTCGCAGTCGTGCAGTTCCTGACTGAAGCCCCCAGAACCACTCGATCACAGCAGACGGCTACGTCGGTGCCGCTGCCAGGGTACGACCTCCCACTTTCGATCAATTACTGCCCAACCAGTCTTCTACCAACGCGGGAGAAGCTCCGCGATTGGGCATTACTTAAGAGACTGCAAAACACTTTTCTATGAGACAAAGTAATCCGACAAGAACAATTCGGATTCCAATGTGAACTCTCCGTCGAACTTCATCTCCTCCACATTACCGAATCGATACAACTTTAATAGACGACATTGGACAGTTGGAGTGTCTTGGACCTCGAGGAACCTTACGATAAAGTATAGTGTGATCTAACTAAACTATGGACGTCACACACATCCATGCCCGAGGCAGTATTCGAACCCACGACCGTCGCAGTCGTGCAGTTCCTGACTGAAGCCCCTAGAACCACTCGGTCACAACAGACGGCTACGTTGGTGCCGCTGCCAGGGTACGATCTCCCACTTTCGATCAATTACTGCCCAACCAGTCTTCTACCAACGCGGGAGAAGCTCCGCGATTGTTTATTACTTAAGAGACTGCAAAACACTTTTCTATCAGACAAAGTAATCCGACAAGAACAATTCGGATTCCAATGTGAACTCTCCGTCGAACTTCAACTCCTCCACATTACCGAATCGATACAACTTTAATAAACGACATTGGACAGTGGGAGTGTCTTGGACCTCGAAGAAGCTTAAGATAAAGTATATTGTGAGTACTCACTCGACAAGCTGCAACGAAGCAACACCATAATAATTAGTACGTAACATACTATATTTCTGTCTTTCGGCTGCAGGTGTCAATCACAAAATGTACGCTATAAGTCGTACATCAGCACAGAATTAAAGGATTGTATTTTAAATTAAACCTATTTCGTGCAATGTTGTTTACGTAGTGGTCAGCTTGTAAAGTTAGATCTGCCATAGAAATGGACTAACTAATGTCAGTGCATTCGCAGTCAATGAAGATGAGAGATACAGATGTTCCACAGATGGAAACATCGTGAAACTAATATATAATAGCATTCATTGGTACAGAAGTTATCCATCTTGGGCCACACCTAAAGTTACGGTATCAGGATTTTTCTGTCGCTTGTAACTCTTCATACCTCTGGAAATTTTTTCACTATATTCCCCTTGATCCACAGTACTTATGAAAATGTAGCTCCCTCAGTAACTGTCAAATCAAATCTGAGAGAAACGAAAGGTCATACATTTGTCTTCAGGCCATTCCTGGTGTCCTAACATGATTTCTAATTGAAGGCAGCAGGAACTGGGTTTTCGTACATTTGAACGTAAGCTGTTTCCTTATGCTGAATTGTTTATACCAGAGAAACTGACATCTTTTGGTCGAAATTAGGCTTTTCCGGTGGATCTGTTCTTGGGTTTCTTGCCGAATGACTTGGTGAGAATTCCATAATATTTCGTTGACACAACAAATAGTCTTTGCTAGGGCGCGGGAGGGGGGGAGGGAGGGGGCGTGAGGCTGGTTGTTTCTGGTTTACAGGAAAATAGCAGCTGTTGGCATTTTCTACTTGTCAGCGGTAACCAGCAACTGCTAACAAACATCGAGGTGTTGCCTCAAAGCAATACTGTGTGAATTTCACGGAGTTATCCGGCGTCATATCGGACACTCACATATTGAACAGAGGATACTCTTTGCCCACTACACCAAAAATAACCTCACGTTTCTGCGTGGTAGCTCTGAATGACTGTGAGATAACTGCCACATTGAGAGGTGCAAAACGTATCGCTATTGGTGCAGCATTTCACCAGGCACCGATGCATTGGCGGTTTTTTTGCGATGGGAAGCTGTCTTTGGTGCTTGACGGCTAGCAACATCTGTGGGTGCAGGCTATTATGGGCATGGCTAGAGTGATGTGATTGTTGTGGAACGTGGCTTTATTAGCAGCACCTCGGACAGATGTGCTGTCATCTGGGTGAACCAAAGTTGGGAGTAAGAACTGGTAAAATACAAAATATTTCACGTGACGAACAAGAAATGTGTCTCCATACACAAGTGCATCTAAGTCAGGGGTGGCCAATATTTCGGCTCGTGGGGGATGCCCGGACACAAGAGCCAAAGCACTTAGCTTCGCTGCAAATTTTCTTCGCCGCCACGCCACCCTGGGTGAGCTTGAGGAGGGGGAAGAGGGGAAAACAGCGAACGCGCCGCATTTAAATGGTAATACAGTCGCACTGCAAGCGACTTCGTTATACATTTCACATTTGTGAACAACATAGATTACAGACAGGACATTTCTCAATAATTTTTAATTATTTTTGGCTCTGTGAAGACAGAATAATTTTTATCTCGTATTAACTGTCGTCATATGGCAAGAGCAAAATGTTTCATAGAGCTTCACACTCAAGTTGCCACGTAATTGTGATTTATTTAGTATCACAAACGATAAAAAGGTCTTTCACACAACTATGTCGATCGAAACGCTGTAGCACTATTGCAACTACGTTACAGAGACTTGAAAATCCTGCCTGGACAGCTATAACGTAAAAAATTTGACGTTACAACTGGAATTACCTTGGTATGTCAATCAGTTGCATCTGCCCGTGCTCAGGGCACTTTCAGCTGAATCGGCCAACGGTCTCGAAAACAGATGGAAGACTGAGTTTCCTTAAATCTTTTGTAAAACTATATCCTTGTAATTCTTTCTAGACCAGAATGAATTCCTCTAGCATCGCGATTTTCTTTAACGCTAGTGACCTTAAGAAATTGAACTGTCTTGGTCAGAATTTGTCCCTTGTACAACGTGATCTCCTTCTTAAATGCATGGTCATCAAATGAGAAAAAAAAGTAGGTTGTCTTGCGCTGTCCCACTGTAGGCAGTGTGCAGTCAATTCCACCTAAAAAAGAATGGTTTTGAAAACCAGATGCAACAGAAACAGATGATTACAGAGAAAAATTCGGTGAATGTTGAGTGTAAGTATACTGCTGTTGTAAGATGGGGAGTTATCAGCTTGCCAGCTACTGAAAATGCCATTCAAATTTTTATGTCTGGAACAAGTATACAAATGAGACAGTTTTGAACTTCTGTTTGGGAAATGGTTCCGACTATTAGTGAACCATTGTTATAAACCCCACGTAACGTGAATATTTCTTGTAAGTTACCATAAATGAAGGAATCTATGGTCATGGGCCTTATGTAGCATCAGTGATTAAAACTCTTAAAGTGAGCGTTAAGACAAATAAAAATTGGCATTTGCTTAATAAATGTGACCGGAAGTTGATTAGAGAATATGAGAGTAGACAGTATCAAACACTCATCTTCCATGGCGAAGATATAGAGTACAAATACATTCGATTTCTACGTGTGGTGCTGTAACTTTCGACATTAAATTTCGAAGAGGATGGTGGGAGATGGGAAACATATGTTGAGGCTTAATAGCCTAGTTAAGAAAATGCAACGATACAAAACAAACCTGGAACACTTAGCAAAATGTTTACTATTTGTTAAGTAACGTGTCTACGTCGGAAATATACACATCTAAGCACTTATTTATCATCTTGGACGTAATTACTATCGAAAGATAGCTATTGTGATGTCAACACACCAGAAATGAGTACATATCTGAGCATTACTGCGTTCTTCATTGATATGTTTAAATGTGGAGTAATATTTTCGGGTTTATAGGAGAATATATGAAGGTTTTTGTTAAACGTATAATGTAATCATGAATAATGATGACTTTTATTGTATATGGTACCACATACCACAATAAAGGAAGTTGCAGATGTTATTCTAAAAAATTACGCGAATGATCACAGTTGTCAGATATGTTAAAAAAAAGTTTAAAAGAACATCTTAATCTACAGGGATACAACCGTGATACAGGGTAATAAGTTATATGTTTTGCAGCATACCTTAATCATTAAGTTAATTTTTACTTGAATACTGAATTCAAAAATCGTAATTCATCACAGATTTAAGCTACGTCAAAACTTTCCACAACATTACATTACATGCATATGTGATCTATGGCAGATGAAGACTGGATGGAAGACCACTACGTTAATACAATTTTTCCACTATTCAGATCTCAATCTTATCATCTATCAAGACAGCAACAGAGAGATCGCTTGTTTCTGTGACGTGAGACATGAGGGAATTTTAATGGATCGCCAGCGAATGAGTAGTAGAGTTCGCTAGATTTACTTGCCTGATAATCATTGTAGAAGTGTATGGAGAAGGCCAGACACCGATGTGTGTCTCTGAAATGCGCTATGAAATAGCAATGGTTTAGCAGAAAAGCGCGTCAATAATGATTTTAGACAATCTCACGGGAACGCAATTCCAGTTTACATTTTGGCCATGTTATAATCACAGTGAGTTATTTCATCGTTTAGGTATGTAAAACTACGAAGATATGAGTAAGAATTTGAAACTGGCACATTAGCAAAATCAGCTGATTAAGTGAAACAAACGAACGTGCGCGTAATACAGCGGAGGTGGAAAATAAATCATCACAGGAACCCACCAAACACACTGGATGACTTCTGGGACACTGCCACCGAGGGGTGAGAAACACTTCAGTAAAAATTACTCTACAACCTTCCACGATCATGCTGTGGAGAATAAAAATCTGTTAAAAAGCAGCAACACGTTCTCCCATATTACTCAGCAGATGGTCAGGAATTCACAAATGTGCTGATTTGAGCAAATGGCCTTATTTTAAGTAATTTAGCTTTCTTTTGGTTTCACAGTGATATCAGAACTTCAGTTTCATTAGCTTTCCTGCTGCTCTTGCCTCTTGGGCTCATGTTCATGTGCAGACATGCACATGTTAAAAATAAATTGCCTTGCTGTTTATAGAGGGTGGGGCAAAACAAAACTAGCACAAGAAGTATTGTATTTACCTTAAGACAGGCAACTCAACCTAAATCATCAGCTGCAGATGCGGATGATGTTGGTTGTGTACCATACAGTATTTTAAGGCGCGCGAATTATTTTCATAGACAGTTTTCTTTTTCCTCCCCTGTATTCAGCAAACTAGTGTACGTGTGTGGGAGAACACAGACTTTCAGACACAAATGGTTACACATCTGCGTCGTTATCTGATATGAATTGTACCTCGTTTTCTTCATATTGGGGCCAGCTGTAGGATTCATTTAAACACAGACTGTGACAAAACATATGTAGAATTCTTTTCGAGTGACACGCGGACAATTACGAGCACTCACTTCACTGTGCACGTGTTTCGAACAGTTAGGTACATACAGTATTAATAGCAAGTAGGTGGAACGTAAGTCAGTCTACTAAAAAGAAGCAACGATTGATAGTATGGCGAATACGCATATGCGCGTGTGTCATATATCCCAGGTCTCTTTGTCGACTGTGTAACCAAGATGCACGCTACTTATAAGACTGCCTTATTTGGTCATGAAACGAATTAAACTGCACTGTGTTCGACTTTAATAACTCAATATCAACAGTTACCTCGTCGTATTTGAAACGAATTCACTGCGTTGCATATTTCATATGAACTTGCCTGTACCATTGCTGGTAAGATAATTGACAAACCTGACGAAACAGAGCAATTTCCCGGGTTGGGACTTGTATATAAGCGAGCGAGCGCCGCGCAGCGGCTATGTCGCGCTGCTGCTGCTGCACAGGCAACTGCATTGAACGCTGCCAAGATGCCGTACAGAACATATCGCCGCCGTTCGAAGCAGACAGTCTCCAAGACCATCGAGAACATCGAATTTGCTACAACAGCTGGAGACAAGAAGAATCGTATTCCAGTTAAGTCTGTCGCTGCTCAAGCCCTGCTGGATGGTCCTGCTGTCTTCTGCAGTTGCAGACTTAATTTTAGTTTAGATATAAATGATTCATTTGGTCATGGCAACGGATGGTTAACTGTAGCCATTGTTCGTGGAGGTACAGGAGTACCAAATGTTCCAGGACTTGAAAGTTTTGTTGACAGAGACGTTATTGCTTTTCGTACCTACCATATTTCCGAACTAGCTAATAAGGATTTTGGTAAATCAGCATATGTCTCTCCTTCTTCTTTGTCTTTATATACTCGTAACAGGAGGAAAATATCTGAAAATGAATCTGTATTTATTTGGGTTAAAGGAAAAGGTATATGTGAATATGTAAAGATTGTTGGTGATTGTACTGTATATTTTCATAAATAAAGTTTTTATTTGCAAACTGATCTGTAGCGTAGCTGAGAACCGCACAAGCGTGCATCTAGAACTGGGGGGCTCAAGGAGGCAACAGCATGTCACGCCACAAAGGCGGCTGACGCAACTCGCCGACCAGCTTACGCAATCTTGGCAGCGCCCCTGCCTGGCCCCGTGGCAACATGAAAACCACTGGAAATAATTATCGTGGCTATGTGACACTGCGAGGATCCAGTTTACCATTGGGAAATGCCTTTCTTACAATGTCCCTACCTAGCAAAATGCCATTCGTGTCGTATGGGACAGAGTGTCGTGTCTCTCTTGCTTTCGAGGTGTCATCGTCGGGTTACAGTGGAACTGTAATCCAAACACGTTACATTTTGTCTCAGTATGTTACTGTAATATCGCAGTTACCATATCCTGGGCCTCAGAGGGAACTAAGTTGCGACTTTGTGGCTTTATAAGACGTCCAGCCATGTAGGTGCCATGATGTGCCAAAATTCTCTGCTTTTGTCCCCCACTCCTAACGCCCCAGCGGTCAGCAATGTCAAATCAGGCCAGAACAGTGGTTCAGGAATTACAATAACTATACCTTTGGCTAATATCTTTCCTGATTCGTTAATAACGCGGTAACGGAGATTATAGGAAACGTCTATGACGTGTAACGACAATGACGTTATGGAGAAAAAACGCAAATTTCACAACACCGTTCTTATGCAAGACCCGCGGTGGAAATTTGGTAAATTCGAAGTGCGTCCAGAAAGGAAGTTCCGTTCTATAAGAAGCACGGAAAAAAAGCAGATAGGGAAAAATCCATTTACTGGAAAAAAACTATAAATTCTAAACTACCTTCCTACATAACTCCGAACATTTTATAGGCACTTGCGAGGGTGCGGCAGAAGTTTTTCTCTGCCTAGCTCATACAATGTTATCACCTGCGTCGTCAACCATGCCGTAATAAACTCAGAGCTTTTCATCGTTGTCGAATTGTTGACCACCAAAAAGAGACTAATCTCACTAATTCGATTGCAACGTGAAAAAAGGAAAAGTCATGAACCGAACCAATGCCTTTTGCTAGCTTTGCTTCAGGCTCCTTCTGTTCTGCGACGCGGTTTAATCCTATTCACACAGCAAACATTTTCAATGGTTCTTTTACCTCGCGGTGAAAAGTGCACTAGTCCAATGCAATCCAATGCCGAACCTATTGTGCTGACACCGCCAGACACCACACTTGCTAGGTGGAGGCTTTAAATTGGTTGCGGTCCGGTAGTATACGTCGGACCCGTGTGTCGCCACTATCAGTGATTGCAGACGGAGCGCCGTCACACGGCAGGGCCAGAGAGACTTCCTAGCACTCGCCCCAGGTGTACAGCCGACTTTGCTAGCCATGGTTCACTGACTTCTACGCTCTCATTTGCCGACACGATAGTCAGCATAGCCTTCAGCTACGTTATTTGCTCCCACCTAGCAAGGCGCCAGTATCCGTACTATTGATATTGTGAATCATGTACCATAAAGAGTGACGTTCTCCATTGATGGATTAAAGTTAAGTATTCCACCAGCTACGGCCATTTTTCTCAATTGTGATTCCCTTGTCATGTTCCAGACCTCACGCCAGCCTGCGTGAGCTGAGACTCGTGCATTTCGGCCTCCTTTAGAAAAACACGGTTGGCTCTCCTGCCAACCACAACATTGGCGACGAGAGTAAAAGTGTTCTTATCTAAATTGCCCTGATTTACTTGTGTAATGGCTTCGCCACAATCTCCAGATGTACGGTCCGAATTTTATCGCTTACAGAATCAGCAGACGCAGGCCTTACTGAATGCCCTTGGACAGCTCGTCCAGGGTCAACGTGCGATGCAAAACGATGCGGCAGCAGCCGCTTCACCGCTAACGCAGCCACAACAGGCTGTTGCACCCACTTTTCGACCTTCTGATGCTGCACTGGAAATCTGGACGGAGTGGTCACTCCAGTTTGGATTCCATCTCGCCGCCTACAGAATTCAAGGTAACGAGCGGCAGCCTTTTTTGTTATCGTCCGTAGGGGTGACCACGTACCGTGTGATAGTCAAATTATTTCCCCGACGCGACGTAGCAACTCTGTCCTACGAAGAAATTTTGTCTGCATTAGATGCATATTTCAAAGAATCAGTCAATATAGTTGCGAAAAGGTATACCTTTTTTTACAAAACGTACGACAGGTCAGACTAATAGGGAGTGGGTCGCAACCTTGCAAGGCCTTACTAGGGATTGTGCTTTTGAGTGTCAATGTGGCCTCCCTTATTCAGATACTATGGTACGTGATGCAATTGCATAGAACGTGTCTGATGTTCGTATAAGGGAACAGATTTTGAAACTCGTCAATCCCTCCCTTCAACAAGTGATGGACATATTGGATCGGCAGGACACACTTGACTTTGCTCAGGAATCATTTGAAACTTCGCCAGCAGTGTGTCAGGTTAACCGGCCCCCCGGGCGAGCTGCGCGGAGCAGTAAACAGCCCTCGCGCCCGGCCGCGCCGCTGCCGCCAGTCTCTGAGACACGTGTGCCGCGCCGGCAAGCAAATGCAGTGATCAAATCATGCACGCGGTGTGCTACTAAACATTCGAGTGAGAATTGCCCGTCACGCCAAGCTATTTGCTTTTATTGTAATAAAAAATGACATGTTAATAGTGTTTGCCAGAAAAAGCTCAGATTGGAAGCTCAAAACCGTTACAGGCCCTCTGCTTCGCGCCGGAATCGGAATCGAACCAAGGATACTCAGGCTCGCGAAACTTTGCAAATGGAAATTCGTGTACTTAATTCCACTCCGCGCAGCGCCACTCTCTCTAACAGTGACTGTGTTCGTCCAAAAAATAGTGTGCGTCGACATCGCCGGAACTCCCGTCAAGTCGCAAGTGATTATGTACCAGCGTCAGTTCACGTTGCACGAGACAGTCGCTCTTGTCGTCAGCAGGACAATAAACTTTTTGTAGACTTGGACATTAACGGCAAAGTGATAACATTCCAGCTCGGTACCGGAGCTGCAGTTTCCCTGATCAATCAAGACACTTACAAACTGCTGGGCACACCTCCGTTGCGTGCCGCAAATGTTCGGTTAACCACCTATTCAGGACAAAAGATCCCTGTGTTAGGACAGTGCAGCCTTCTTGCAACATACAAAGGACAAACAAAACTTGTGTAATTTTACGTCCTTCGTTCTTCTTCTGCAGTGAACTTGTTTGGTTTCGATTTATTTAAGTTGTTTAACCTGTCTATAGTAAATCAGGTCCTATCAGTGAAGCAGACTGTGCCTTCAGACAGTGTTTCTCGTCTATGTGAATAATTTGCAGACATTTTTGCACCGGGCGTCGGTTGCGCTAAGAACTATTAAGCACACTTGTAACTGAAAGCAAACGCGTAACCGAAATTTTTCAGAGCGCGCAATGTTCCCCACGCATTGCGTGATGAGGTCGCAAAAACGTTACACGATTTGGAATTACAAAGTGTAATTGAACGTGTGCAGGCTTCTCTCTGGGCATCACCCTTAGTAATTTGGCCAAAACCTTCCGGAAAGTTGAGACTTTGTGCGGACATCAGGGCAACAGTGAATCCACAACTAGTGATTGCAACTTTTCCTTTACCCCGCCCGGAAGATCTTTTTGACAAACTGTGCTCGGGTAAATATTTTTCGAAGTTGGACCTAGCAGATGCGTAATTGGACATACCGGTGGACGACGAATCCCAGCGCGTTTTGGTGGTTAACACGCATCTTGGGATGTATCGATTCAAACGACTGCCATTCGGGTGTGCATCTGCCCTGCATTGTTTCACCACTATCTACAAACTGTTTGTGCGTCGGTCCCTATTGCAGCAAATTATCTGGACGATATTGTGATCTCTGGAAAGACGAAAGAAGAACATTTGGAAAATCTCATAACATTATGTCAGGTCTTGCGACAAAATGGTCTTCGCTTGCGGAAGGACATAAGTGTGTTTTTTGCTCGGGACTTGCCATACCTGGGACATGTACTCAATGCCCAAGGCATAAATCCCAGTCCCACGCACCTCCGTGCCATACAAGAAAAGCCGTTGTCGCAGAATTTGAAGCAGCTACAGAGTGTGTTGGGAAAAATCAACTATTATCATAAATATATTCCGCATGCCTCTTCCATTTCAGCTCCGCTTAATCGCTTACGCCGTAAGTGTGTTCCGGTCGTCTGGACGACGGAATGCGAACACGCCTTTCGCCTGTTGAAATCGGCGTTGCTTTCCAATACTTGCCTTACCCCATTCGATCCCCAGAAGCCCCTCTTGTTGATGGTGGATGCATCGGATTTCGGGATCGGTGGTGTGCTTGCGGACAAAGATGGATCACACGATCGCCCTATTGCCTTTGCGTCCAAATTGCTCTCGTCTGCGCAAAGAAATTATTCACAGATCGAGAAAGAAGCATTGGCTCTCGTATTTGGTGTTACAAAGTTTCATGATGTCTTGTATGGTCGTCACTTTACCATAATCACAGACCACAAACCTTTGACATCGCTTTTTCATCTGACCAAGCCTGTACCTCCACGTACAGAGCAGAAATTCATTCTCTGGTCTATTTTCCTCTCGCAGTACCGCTACGATATCTTGAATCGGTCCACTGCTAAGCACGGAAACGCCGATGCCTTGTCCCGCTTCCCTGTTGCTGAGGATAGGGCATTCGATTCCTATGAACATGCTTTCATGTTCATTGATGCGGAAACCGATTACGTGGTTGAAACGTTTCCGATTGATTTTGGTCGTGTAGCTACAGCCACAGCTGCGTACCCTGTCCTTACTCCCGTTCTGCGTTGTGTTGCTACGCAATGGCCCTTGTCATAGTCACGGATCGGGGATCCGTTGGTTCGCCGATTTTTTCCTTACAAGGAAAGACTTTTTGTACGACGTGGTGTTTTGCTGTTGCGTTCTGATAATGATCAGTCCAGGGTCGTGGTACCACGTTAGTTACAGTCCTCTGTCCTACAGCCTCTCCACCAGGGACATTGGGGTATAGTGAGAACGAAACAACTTGCTCGTCAGCACTGTACTTGGTTCGGAATCGATGCCGCAATTACGAATATGTGCTCTTCTTGCATGTTGTGTGCCGAACAACAATCAGCACCACCTCGGAAATTCTTTGCATGGCCAACAGCCACTTTCCCTTGGCAACGCTTACACATCGATTTTGCTGGCCCATTCTGGAATGCTCGATGGATGGTTGTGGTAGATTCATTCAGTAATTTTCCTTTTGTTGTCCGGGTGTCTTCCACGACGTCATCTGCCACCATCCAAGCGTTAAATGCTATCTTTTGCATTGAATATCTTGCACAGACTATTATTTCCGACAATGGCCCACAATTCATGTCCGCAGAATTTCAGTCATTCTGCAAGGCCAATGGTATTCAACATCTGACGTCTGCGCCACAGTCAAACGGTGCCACTGAACGATTGGTCAGGACTTTCAAGTCACAGATGTTGAAGTTGAAAAAGTCGCATTCTCGGGAGGACGAGTTATTGCTCTTTTTGTTCTCGTATCGCTCTCAGCCCCGAGATGGTCGCTCGCCGGCTGAGTTGCTCCACGGTCGCCCTCATCGAACCTTGATGTCTTTGCTACATCCGCCGCATCAGATTCCTGTGCAGCGGCAGACAGCTACTTTTGCTCCAGGCGACGTTGTCTACTATCGCCATTATCGAGGTTCATGGCGTTGGCTCGAAGGGCGCATTCTTCGATACCTCGGACGCGCTATGTATCTGGTTTTGGCGGCCTCTGGTGAGGTGCGCCTCTGTCTTCGCACGGGATCTGCCGCTCGCCGTCTGCTTTCAGCGACGGTGCCGTCCGGTCAGCTCTCTGGGGACCCATCTACTGGCTCGCCTCAGCCCCAGGCGTTACCGACGCTGCCTTCCAGTGTGCCCCATGGCTGCGCGCTGCCGCTTCCGCAGCCGCCGCCGCCTCATCTCCCGCCGGCGACGCCCGCAGTGGACGAGTCCCTGCAACCGCCGGGCGCCTCCCTGGGTCACGCGCTGCAGATCGCTTCCAGTGACAAGTTGTTCTACAACATGGAACTCTTTCCCGCTCCGGACGACATGTCGTCTTCGCCCGTCGGGTGCCCCGGCCCGATGGAGGTGGACCCTTCGGCCCCTCCTGCCTCTCTACGGGCGCATACACCGCATGTTGGCGTGCACCCTGGAGCAGGTTTTCAGCCGTTTCCTAGCTCCCCGCGGTCAGCATGGCAGGGTGATGGTGGCACAGCCTCGCCTGTTGCTAGGCTCCCCACCTCGTCGCATACGTCAACATGCGGTCCTCCCCACTGCGGGCGGAAGCCTTATGCCACAACCGTCCGCCGATTCGCAGGGGAGGAATGTGGTGTCACCGCCAGACACCACACTTGTTAGGTGGTAGCCTTTAAATCGGCCGCGGTCCGGTAGTATACGTCAGACCCACGTGTCGCCACTATCAGTGATTGCAGACCGAGCGCCGCCACATGGCAGGTCCAGAGAGACTTCCTAGCACTCGCCCCAGTGGTACAGCCGACTGTACTAGCGATGGTTCACTGATTTCTACGCTCTCATTTGCCGAGACGATAGTTAGCATAGCCTTCAGCTACGTTATTTGCTACCACCTAGCAAGGCGCCAGTATCCGTACTATTGATATTGTGAATTATGTACCATAAAGAGCGACGTTCTCCATTAATGGATTAAAGTTAAGTATTCCACCAGCTACGTCTGTTTTTCTCAATTCTTATTCCCTTGTCATGTTCCAGACCTCACGCCAGCCTGCGTGAGCTGAGACGCATGCATTTCGGCCTCCTTTAGAAATACACGGTTGGCTCTCCTGCCAACCACAACACCTATCCCAAAAGTCTGTGCACATGACTTCTCCACGTTTAGACATTCGCTTGGTTTTAATATTTTCTGGCGATGCAGTGTACCTTCGTTCCATTTATCGCAGGTTCGATTGAAGGGGTTTCATGAGCAACCAGATACTCATAGAAAATCATATCAAAAAGTCATGTGAACTGTCCCGACGACGTTTTTGCGATGGTTTATAAGAGTTTCTGGAACGAAAGAAGTACACACTTCAGTTGGTTCAGCAATCAGCTTCATGAAGAACTCATCTTGAAATACGTGGTAAGTTCTTAGAAATATGGAATACCGTTGAAGTATTCTTCACTTTCGAAAACTGGAAATCGTGCACTTGGTCAAGTCTTTCACTGATCTGTAGTATCCACCTCTTCACCACTGACTCGCTCATCGCATTTTATGCCTGATCCTTACAAATCTGTCGATGAACGTCGACTAGCTGACACAAAGCAGCTGCTGCGCATGCGCCAAACCGCGATTGGAGTGTGGCTGAGGAAATAAATATCTTCTGGACGTACCACGTAAAACGATCATCAGTCATCCTCACAGCATCCATATGTCTCTTACTAACTTCTCAGTTACAACTGTGCAGTATAAACATTCATAGATACAAGCGTGTTTTTCAAGCGACATTGTGCGTCAGTTCGGCCAACACACTTTCCTCCGACATCGTGAAGCATAGGGAAACCCCATCGCGCAGTGATTGGGTGCAGGATCCGGCAACATTAAATTTATTGTGCGCAGAGTATAGGCTATGAGAGGAACTTCTTTAAATAAAAATGCTTTCCATGCCGTGTGTGTAGTGGTAGTTGTCCACAGGTGTCAGAAACGACGGTATGAGAAAAAAAAAAAAATACAGGATTCATCCGAAATTAAGGGAGGGATCAACAAGGGAAAAGTTTGCTCTTCTACACAGCAAACTGAAGGCAAGTCCATAACAGTTTTCTGAATACTATAGGATGATTGTTCCCTCATTTGAAATGTTGTTGAGTACGGTTAGAGGCTGTTTCTAGGAGGAACGTGAACATGAGGGAACACCCTGAAGGAATATATCAGTGCAGAAGAAAAATTCAAATTCAGGGCAAGATTTATTTATTTTTTGTTCTTTGTGTCAGTTTATGCCAAAATGTTGATTACAACAGCTTTTGCCAACTTTAAAATTATTTGAACTGAAGGAATTTAGAAAAATTAAAAAATCACAAAGTAAAATGAAATCTGCTTGTGAATTACTTATGACCTGCTGAATGTATCAGAATCATTTTTAAGTGATTCTTTATATTTTTCAAACATGAGTCAGTCATGCTTTTTCTATTTCCCTATCCCTCTCTATTCCCCAAAGACCATGAATAAAAGTATTATGGATTCATGTGATTACTCATGGCCGGCCAGAGTGACCGAGCGGTTCTAGGCGCTACAGTCTGGAACCGCGCAACCACTACGGTCGCAGGTTCGAATCCTGCCTCGGGCATGGATGTGTGTGATGTCCTTAGGTTAGTTGGGTTTATGTAGTTCTAAGTTCTAGGGGACTGATGACCACAGCTGTTAAGTCCCATGGTGCTCAGAGCCATTTGAATCATTTGTTTACTCATACCTGCTGCTCTATTTCTACCTCTAAAATATTATGAATAAGAGTGTTACAGATTAATGTAATTACCTGCTGCTAATTTAATAGTTGCTATTTACAAACAAATAGCTTTACGAGTTCGTTTATGAAGTAACTTCTATGCTATCAGGTGCATTTCGGTGTGCTATCCTGTCCGCTATTCGTGGTCTAGTGGCTAGCGTTGCTGCCTCTTGATCACGGGGTCTCGGGTTCGATTCCCTGCTGGGATTTTCTCTGCCAGGGCACTGGGTGTTTGGGTTGTGCTCATCATTTCATCATCATCATTATCATTCTTGACAGTGGCCAGATTGGACCTTGTAAAAAATTTGACTGTGTAAGGATTGGGACTTTGTACCGGAGCTGATGACCGAACAGTTCAGCGCCCGAAAACCAAACATCATCATCATTACCTGTTTGCTATCCCATTTATTCGTGATGTTTTCGTTGTGTGACTTTCTGTATTGTTCTGTAGTCTTTACTGTGATATACACTCCTGGAAATTGAAATAAGAACACCGTGAATTCATTGTCCCAGGAAGAGGAAACTTTATTGACACATTCCTGGGGTCAGATACATCACTTGATCACACTGACAGAACCACAGGCACATAGACACAGGCAACAGAGCATGCACAATGTCGACACTAGTACAGTGTATATCCTCCTTTCGCAGCAATGCAGGCTGCTATTCTCCCATGGAGACGATCGTAGAGATGCTGGATGTAGTCCTGTGGAACGGCTTGCAATGCCATTTCCACCTGGCGCCTCACTTGGACCAGCGTTCGTGCTGGACGTGCAGACCGCGTGAGACGACGCTGCATCCAGTCCCAAACATGCTGAATGGGGGACAGATCCGGAGATCTTGCTGGCCAGGGTAGTTGACTTACACCTTCTAGAGCACGTTGGGTGGCACAGGATACATGCAGACGTGCATTGTCCTGTTGGAACAGCAAGTTCCCTTGCCGGTCTAGGAATGGTAGAACGATGGGTTCGATGACGGTTTGGATGTACCGTGCACTATTCAGTGTCCCCTCGACGATCACCAGAGGTGTACGGCCGGTGTAGGAGATCGCTCCCCACACCATGATGCCGGGTGTTGGCCCTGTGTGCCTCGGTCGTATGCAGTCCTTATTGTAGCGCTCACCAGCACGGCGCCAAACACGCATACGACCATCATTGGCACCAAGGCAGAAGCGACTCTCATCGCTGAAGAAGACACGTCTCCATTCGTCCCTCCATTCACGCCTGTCGCGACGCCACTGAAGGCGGGCTGCACGATGTTGGGGCGTGAGCGGAAGACGGCCTAACGGTGTGCGGGACCGTAGCCCAGCTTCATGGAGACGGTTGCGAATGGTCCTCGCCGATACCCCAGGAGCAACAGTGTCCCTAATTTGCTGGGAAGTGGCGGTGCGGACCCCTACGGCACTGCGTAGGATCCTACGGTCTTGGCGTGCATCCGTGCGTCGCTGCGGTCCGGTCCCAGGTCGACGGGCACGTGCACCTTCCGCCGACCACTGGCGACAACATCGATGTACTGTGGAGACCTCACGCCCCACGTGTTGAGCAATTCGGCGGTACGTCCACCCGGCCTCCCGCATGCCCACTATACGCCATCGCTCAAAGTCCGTCAACTGCACATACGGTTCACGTCCACGCTGTCGCGGCATGCTACCAGTGTTAAAGACTGCGATGGAGCTCCGTATGCCACGGCGAACTGGCTGACACTGACGGCGGCGGTGCACAAATGCTGCGCAGCTAGCGCCATTCGACGGCCAACACCGCGGTTCCTGGTGTTACCGCTGTGCCGTGCGTGTGATCATTGCTTGTACAGCCCTCTAGCAGTGTCCGGAGCAATTATGGTGGGTATGACACACCGGTGTCAATGTGTTCTTTTTACCATTTCCAGGAGTGTATAAAAACCCCCGCAATGTTTAAGCAATGATTGATCCTCATACACGCTTCAACCACTAACTCTTTGCATGACCGATGGTTAATTAAAATTACGCCTATTTTCATACATAACTGTAAAGATAACACAGCAATGCAGCACATGAGTCATTGTAAAAATCACGAATAAGTGATACAGCATACAGAAATCACGTTTCACAATGATTTCTCGAAACGACTCGTGCAAAATGTAAGTAAAAAGGAACCTTAAAACGGACCAAATCAGATTCCTCAAACAGGAACTTTGGACTGGGCTGGGAATTCGATGGATTCTCCACAGTTTGAATTCCTTCTCTGTCTATCTACAATAGGAATACCCTGTAAGAACCCGCCGACCGCAGAAGATTGGAAGGAAATCAGCGACAGGTATGGGAAGATAGCGAACTGTGGGATCCGTAGATGAAAAACCTGTAACAATCGGTAAACCATGGAGCCTAGACAGTGAATATTATAATTAGAAAAAGGAAGTTTCTGTTGTATTAATGGCGGAAAGCAGTTACCGTTGTAGATTCATAGACGTAAAGGATTTTGGTCTTCAAGGAGACTCTAATACATTCAGAGATACTGAATTAGCCGGCCTTTGTGGCCAAACGGTTCTAGGCGCTTCAGTGCGGAACCACGCTGCTGTTTCGCTTGCAGGTTCGAATCCTGCCTAGGGCATGGATGTGTTTGATGTCATTAGGTTAGTTAGGTTTACTTAGCTCTAAGTCTAGGGGACTGATGATCTCATAGTGCTAGAGAAATGTGAACTACTTGAAACTGAATTAGGTGAAAAAATTTACAGTCAAACTCAAAATGACCTTTATGGATTGAAAATCCTTACGTGTTTGTAAATGATGAGGATTTTGCAATGAGTGCCAATTTAATGAAGCCAACTCCCACATAGCTGCTGAATCTACATTCAGTCACAAGTTGAATATGCACGTGCTATTTTATCTAGTAAATCGAGAATTTTTACATCTTCCAATTAATCTTAATACTTATGTGACGTATAATTTTACACTTCACAGTTTTGTGAGACAACATTACAGCTGCAAATGTAATGACATACTGACATGCAGAATGGAAGGTAAAAAGGAAAAAGGACATAAGGAATAATAGTAGCAAAAGTGTCAGGGATCGTGTACCTGATTACTTGTGTTCCCTTCAATGGTCTTACCATGGCTAATATGTTAAGATAATACCTTTGAATGAAGAATTATTTCTTAATGTGACATTACGGAAGATGACATTTTATTTTGAATGTATTTCATTGTACACAGTTTACTCATACTAATAAAATAATTACTGTCAGTACTCATCAAGAACATGTTTCTGCTTGTCATCAATTCCATCCTTCTTTTCTCCAGAAAAACGATTGCAACAGCAGGCCACGATTTTCTCTTTTGGCTCTGTTTGTAAACCCTGCGCCCCCATGAGTTGTACAGCCATGGGTATTTTTCCACTTACAAAATTATTACTTTCGTGTCTAGACACTCTATTGTGATACCGCATTAGATGAAATACAGCTGCAACACCAATTATGAGAGACTGATATGTAGGCTTTGGAGCAAATAAAGTACATTATTTCTTACAGTTATGAAAAAAGTACATTGAATCAAAATAAACTATTATTTTTTACCAATAACTGTTTTGTTTAAAATTATATTGCTGTTGCATTTAACAATATTTAACACATTATTGTCATACTAAAGAACCTCACAGCACCTCTACTGGGTACATTTAAACTAATATATATATCATTAGTTTTTTATCAAATTCAGAGATACGTGGCTTCTTTCATCCTGCCACTTAATATTCATCATAGAAACAATCTCTGCATGAAGAAACAATCTCTCCATGAATGCTGATATAACGTGAACTGACAATAGAAATGAAATTAATACCTACAAATTTCTAAAATCTTTATTCTTTAATCGTCTTAAATATTTGTGGTCTTTTATGTGCAGTGGCAAATTCTATGAAGAATTCAGCGGTATGCATTTGATCACCTAACTTGTTTAATAATGCTATTTTCCCATAAAGGTCAACCATATATGATTGATATTTAACTGGAGTTTTTCCAGCTTTAAACCTTAAAGAATGTAAGCGGAATGGTCTTATCAGTATTGGTTTTTAAATTGATACTACATAGTGTCAATAACCACTGTGTGTCACTAAAATCAAACCATTTATTTAAGTACTTCAGAGCTTTGGCAACAAATAAAAATTCTTTGAATTTTGCTCCTCAGTTCAGATAAAGACAATAGTTAATTCTATTTATCTGATCGATATCCATACAAAAGTTCTTTTTTTCTGATGGCACTCTTTACATTATCAGTGATTTTACAGTCATACATAATGGTAATGAGTGTTGTACCATTTTACAAGGTATTAAACAAATTTGAAATTTGACTGCAAAAATTCTAATTCAGTGTCAAGAATCAATAAATTTTACAGATTCCTTTGGCAGTTATCTCCTTAGCTTCTAAAATAACTTCTGTTAGCTTTCCAATTTCTACCTACGTACCATTTGGCATTTCACATCATGTAAGTCTTGAGTCACTGACTATATACCTTTTTCTCAGTTATTCTCTTTTGCAGCAGAGTGGGAAGAAATGAGGTAAAATATTCAAAATTACAGTCTCCATGTCATGTCATAAAACACTCAAAGCGTGTCTCACACTGTTACGTACTATCAAGTCTAGTATCAAATCTCTCATATGTGGAAACAATGAATGGTTAGCTCCAAAATTAGCATCTGTGTTGTCGGCTCTTAGCCCAGACACTTTATGAGAAAATATTTTGTATTTTTCCATTGAGGTGAAACATCGCTGAATGTCCCTTCATCAAAGTAATTATTATTTATGATCAAAATCCGTTAATTTATTTTCAGTGCCGTTTGTGTCTGTGAAATATTGCAGCATTAATGGAAACAGTTTCTCTTGTTAGAAGCGGTCTTGTTGTTAGCAGTAAAACACACTGTAATTACATATATAATCTACTGCTTTAGGAATAGCATATCGCCCAAGCGCCTCTGTAACTAGAGCTTCCATTTTGATTACAGCCAGGCAAATACATGAAGCAGTACCCGAATTAAGATAAGTTCAGTTTTATAAAACGTAGCATACTAAAGCTTCCTGGCTGTTGCAAACTGTACGTTGGGCCGGAACTTGAAACCAGTCCAGCACCCAGTTGTAATTTTCGGTATCAACGCTCACTGCCCTCCAGAGTGAAACATTCTGGAGACAGTTCACACAGATTTAAGACAAGTTATGTTTCACAGTGTCATTCTTGAGGCTATTTCAGCTGCAGTATGATTTGCTTGATTACTACAAGATTAACTTCCAGAGGACGAGGCAGAAACAGAGTCCAGAAGTTTCTCAAGCACTCCAGGTGTTGTTCTTCATTTCTGATAGAGGCCTGTGATGTTTTGTTCTCAAGTGTTGCTTGATCTGAAAATAACAAGAATGAACCGTTAACTTAACTCACCACCAACCATACTGTTATCCCACGACAACAGTATGTAGGTGTATACCCAACACGTGCATGCACAGAAGGACAGGAAATGTAAAAAGTAAATCTTTTGGAGACCGTCGGGTAACATTTAATGAAATAAATAATACACAGAGGGAAATTTACTTACTTCAAAACTCATATGCTGCACCTACCAGTGCAATGAATATAAAATTTCTGGGTTATCACTCTTTCTTAACTGAAACTTTGATAAGAAGCTTTGATGTGCAAACATTTACTTCAAACTATGTGAAAGTATACATTGTCACGTCATTTACTGTTCTCGTAAAGTATACAGAACAATCGAACAAACTAACCTACAATACTTGATCGTAAAATACAGGTGCCAATCCTGGTGTTATCGCCTCTTTGCAAATTTAAGAGGGAGCCGACGAGTCGCCACCCTCTCTACCCAGCCAGGTCACTGGGAACACCTTGATGTAGGCTGTTTCGCAAGGTAGTAATATCTCTTCCAGAGCGCACTTGTCGAATTAGTGGTGACACATTGTGCAGACACGCCTCGAAAGTGCAAAATCTTACTAAACCCATTACCCTATGCGAAACACGAAATATAGTAACTAACAATTAATGTAAATAACGGAAGAAACGTGCTTGAACAGAATGTTGATAAATCACCGGTAGCAGCACTCTGCTGCCTATAGGTCAGTTTCTTAGTCATTCTGTGAAGCAGTCTTCCTGGAAAGGCGCTTCGTCCAGGCAGATCACAAAAGAGAGACAGCAATTTGCAGACGTATGGCCAGCTGCCAGCGTGAAAAAATAAAAAGGAGAACTCCAAAGGAGACCGAATAAAACCCAACGAATTCACACCACCGTGCGAAAACGTGTTGTACGCGAACCCCATTCAACAAACAGTGGTCTCTACTGCAGGCGTGAACACCGGCACCACCGAGCGTGAAAAACGCTCTCGTGTGGCCGTGGCCTAAAGTGGGCTCCACGTTATAAGGATGCGCAGTTTTTAATTGCTCCGCGTCGCCTCGTAGACTAACCGCTGGCGGCCAGTTATATTTAATTTTCTTTTAGGAGCCCCTTGCCGTGAGAAACTCTGCACTGCAGCGCCTACGCTCTACCGGACACCAACATAGCCATCCTAAAGTGGCGGACCAATTTTACGCATTATATCCACCATCAGTTCTTTCTAAACGCCGCCGTACATAACACGTTTCAAACTTTATTATGTTGCCAAATAGCTGACTGCGAACGGCGATGGACGTGTTTATCAAATATATAGCGTGTGTGATGTGTTTCCGAGAAATTTTGACTAACACAAAATCTGACAGAATTGCAGACGTTTGATCTGTTGATATTTCGTAACATGGTTGGAAAAAAGAATTACATTGCAATTTATATCACTTTATCATGAGTTTAAAGATCTTTGGAAACTAGGATCAACGATAAAAACAAAACAGCGCTGGCAGTTATCTAAATGATCAAGGTGTCGCATCTTTTCCAGCCATATATTACGCAATGAGTGTTTAAAAAAATAACCAATATGCTGCCCACAATATTCGTGCAAGAATAAAATACAATAAAATATTAAAAACTAGAAAACACCGGAAGTTCTCTGGTTCTTCCACTGACGGTGTAGCCCATATGTTCCCTGGTATTTAACTGAAACGTTATTAGAGGATCAAACTGAAGAGAGTAAATTTTCGCATACTTACGTTTTCTGAGGCATCAAGGGATCACCAACTTAGAATTGGAGGGCAGCGTGGAGGGTAAAAATCGTAGAGGGAGACCAGGAGATGAGTACACCAAGCAGATTCAGAAGGATGTAGGTTGCAGTAGGTACTGGGAGATGACGAAGCTTGAACAGGATAGAGTAGCATGGAGAGTTGCATCAAACCAGTCTCAGCAAATTAGATGTTCTCGATGGTTTTGTAGACTATCTGTTTGGAACGGCCACGGTATCTCCTGTAAGGCATATTGGCAGCGTTCAATGCGGTTGTCTGTGCAGCAGCAGCAACGCGACCGAGCCGCTGCGTGGCGCTCACTCGCTTATATACAAGTCCAGTCTCAGCACAACAACAACAACAACAACAACAACAACAACAACAACATATGTTTTCTTCGTCAACGTGAAAGCAAAGTGACTGTAAACATATTTCCAAAAGTTTCAATGTCCATTCGGGGATTACTTATATACCCACTAGGTTTCGAGCGTAACATTTCCTTCGTCAAGTTTTTTTTTGTGTATATCTGTGTCTCATTTTAAACCATTACCAGGCCCAGCGTCTTTTTTTCTACTACTTCTTCTTCTTCTACTTCTTTATACACGGTGCGAGACTTGTCTGATATGCTTTACTCACATTTGTAGGCATTTACAGAAGTGATTTTAAATTGACAGATTTGTTGGAGCGTGTACGAGCTTGTTCGACAAATCCGTACACAAATAAGAGCAGATTTGATAAATAAGACTCATTTTTATGAGGACCTTACGGACTGTTTGAACACAATGCTGTCTTGGAAGTTATTTATTCACATTCGGTTTCAGTCAAAGACTATCTTATTGCTGTAAATACGAAAAAGAGACATCCAAACACCGAACATCGAAACAAAATACAATTTAGAAAGGAAAAACTCAATGGACGAGTTCAAATACTCTAAAATATAACATCACAGGACATTAATGCCTTTAAATTTGATGGACTATCACTATCGAGTTAAAAACTTAAGAAACATGTAGCATAGGCAATTAGTAGGCCTACTACAGCAATGGAACTATGTACAGCACCTGAAATACTGGCAGTCCAGCATACAAGTGAGATACAAAAGATCATAAGGCGAAGCCCAAGATCACACAGACAAAGACAACACAATACAAAGCAATGTATAACAAAATGTAGTAACTTCAGAAGTATTTTATAGTCAAAAATAAGCTATGACGATAACAAGGTTAATTAATACTTTTTCTTGCCCACGCACGAGGACCGATACTAAAGGGTTGGAAGATAGCCAATGAAAATAAAAATATCACCTATCTAAAACTAAATTACATTTCAGGTGTGTCAGTAGTATAATGACGAGAAGGAAATTTCCATGTCACACAGACTCCTGCGTTGAAATAATTTGCATGATTTCTTTATACAGTCTGAACAGTGTAGTACAAAACAAAACCAGTAAAAAATGTGATTTAGGTATTTATCTCAGACCTCGTTTCTGTCTACACTACGTGCAGTCTATCTGAGTGAAGTATAACGTCCAAATATATACATCAGATCTAATTAATTACCAGATAATAGAACCCAAAAAATAAGTAAATATAAAAATAAAGTCATATAACCATCAAATTTATTGTCAATTTAACACAGGGATATAGGGGTGGGGTTGAACCTAGACCTAGTTCTAGCAACAGCCATAAAGTGGTTATGGATACGTGCATATGCATAACGGCCAACTCCAGTAAAAACCTGTTAGACATATAAGCCAACACAGTAACTGACGAAAATAAATTTAACGTTCAGTACATTGAATTCCAGAACGTTGTTCATTCGTATCTACGGATATGAACATGATGCGATGAAGTGAAAAAATCGTAATTATTGCAAGTTTTCGACTGAGTTTTATTCTTACGAGACTGTATCTTGTATCGACGTTCAGGCCTTCTTTTACATTCATTCTTATGTACAGACCCGTAAACATGATCTATGACCGACATCCGTTTTCAGTGTATTATTTGCAAGAAAGCACTTTAAAGTAAATTGATGCTGTCAGTAGACGGCAGAAAAAATGTTCGCCTTTAGGACTGGCCTCTTGGATGACCTCTTCGCCCTGCCCATCACAAGATGTACTCAGTCCACTTCTTTGCCACTGACTCACTCTGGGTAATTCGCCTTCCGACGTGACGCCGCTGTAGTCCACTTAGCTGTCCTCTCTTTGTCCTAAGTGGAGCAGAATTGCCTTCAAGCCATTAATATGTATAACTGTTGCCTTGGTGACGACCTGCGTATTCCTCGAGCCCTACTATGGATGACAATTTCATGACTAATAAACCTCAGGTCGCCTTAACCGCCAATAATGTTGACAAGATACTGAATTGCCTCGCGTGTAGCAGTTTGCTGTTTCGAACTCCACCGGTCTGCATATTTCAAATCACGCGTTCCCTCGATTCGTGACTGTTTTCTCCTATTGCCGCACGCTTCAATAATTATATCATCGTCGTAGATACGACTCCGGTTTCTAACGACGCATACAAAATGTATATACAATATACGTTTTTCACGGCGATATAGTTCAATAAATGCTTCGATGAGTTCTTGCCACGTCAGATGTGTCTCTAATTTTGGACGACTTCCTCTATCACCGTGGTGATAGGCTATTTAAGTGGCCCACTGGGTACTTCAGCTGGTCGAATTATGCTGTACAGACATCGAAATAATCTTTAGTTGCATATTCCCAATACAAAACTGCACCTACACTCACCAGAATCAGTCCCACTAACATGTGAATACATCCTCAAACATATACTCAAATCAAGGAACAGTAGGACATCCGGTGAAGATAGTGCGCAACTGCTAAAGAACCTCAGACCAAAGTCTTTACAGGAACGTGCACTAAAAATGACAACCACGTGGCAAACAGAAAATCTTCGTGACAGCTGAAAATGTGCGCTTATCCTCCAGCTGCACAAGAAAGGAGACAGAGGAATGTGAACAACAACACAAGAATTTTCCTGCTACAAGTCACCTACAAAATTTAGTCAGCGTGTTTCCCCCTAAGGACACAAGAACAGTTGGAACAAAATAGTAGTTAATACCAGGCTGGTTTCTGCACCGGCTGTTTAGGCGCAGAACTAATCTACAATCTGAAAGCACTTCTAAAATACAAGAATATCAGGAACACTCCAATCATTTACAATCTCACAGATTTCAAGAAAGCTTTCGCAGGCGTATTGGCCATACTCTAGCGTAACGAAGCAATAGCAACCGAACAAATAGAAATACTGAAAGAATGTGGGGAGAGAACTGGCCTGCAAATATATTTCCAGAAGACTGAATTCTTCTGCTGAAATGTAAACGTACTTAACGTAGACGGAAAATACGGCAAGATAAACGTGGCTACAGTTTTCAAATATCTAGGTGCAGTCCTCGAAGCTGCAGAAGGAACAAAGATCTCATAGGATACTCGACTACAAAAAGATGAGGTGAACTTGCAGCAAAACACGGGTATAAATAATAAAAGCGTGTCCATTCAAACAAAGGTCAGATACTACAACACAGTGATAAATTCTGAAAGACTGTATGCGTGTGAGAACTCAACACTCCATAGGAGAAGCGACGTGGAAAACATACACATGGAAAAATGCAAAATTAAGACCAAAATTCTCGCCCGAAAGCTCACAAAATTGGGATAGACATTACATCCTAGGAACACCACAGAGAAGATATCAAACCCAACAGCATATGACAGGAACAGAAGGTTAAAGTTGTACAGGCCCATCACCTGGCTGCCACCTGCAAGACCAACCAACAGAATTCTGACACATAGAAGGAAGTCAACAATACCATGGACCACATATGTCTAACATGATCTAGGAAGAGCACCAATGCAACCAATAGAAAGTGAAAGAAACATTTACAGAGACAAGATACACAAATGTATTGTTAGGTGAGAGAAAGAAATCCCAGAGAAAACATGGACAAAGGAAACTGAAGAAAAAGAGACTCCTTGAGGAAAAATGAGGAAATCGTGGAAGACGAACGCTCAAATGAGACGCAACGTTTTGCGTGATTTTAGAAGGTGTCGAAGCATTACATGTATGTGATCTGAGGCTTTACTGACGCACATGCTGTGTCCAGACGGATACTGTCGTCCAATACCCGCGATATTTCGGCGAATACCCATTGCGCAATCATCAGGTGGTGCTGATGTTGTGGTCTGTCCGTTCACTGTCGCTCATACCGTATTTAAGCGTCCAGGTGCAATTTCCTTGCACCGACAGCGAGAGGTGTGTTCGGTGGTGGGGGAAGCGTTGACTGCGGTAGTGGTGGGGGTTGGGTGGGCAAGGGGACGGGGAGAGCAGTATATCTTCGGCATCCGTGGGGGAACGATCTCGTGTCCACTTGCACCGTTGCCCCTTGATAGAGCTTAGTTCTCGTTTCCAGGCCTTACAGAGTTGGTAATCAGTGTCTGGGATGACGAAAGTTCTGTTCCGCGAATTTCTATGGCCTCTTCGAAGATACTGTCCCAGTAGTTATTTTTGTAGGCCAGTACTTTTGTCTCGTCATAATTCGCTGAGGGTCCAATGTTTGTATAATGTTATGCTAGGGCCGATTGGTTTGGTTGCCCTTGGCAGATACAGCGCTCGTGTTCTTTGCATCGACCTTCCAACGTACGCACTGTTCGGCCGATATAGGATTTGCCACAGCAGCACGGAATTTTGTATACGTCCACTTTCCTGGGGCCACTATCGTCTTTCACCGTTCCTAGCAAGGTTCGGGCCTTCGCTGGTGGTGGAAAGAGTATATCGAACTTATGTCGCCTCAATACTCTCACTGTTTTGGACAACATGTTGTCTGCAACAGACAGAAACGCAACGTCCTTTTTCTCTTCTTGTTCTTCGACGTGGTCTCTACTGCGCTTCTGTTGTCGGAAGGCCCTTTGGATTTCGCGGTTGCCGTATACATTCTTGCGGAACACGGCCTCCAGGCGTTTGAGTTACGTTGATAGGTTCTATTCGTCCGAGATCGTATGTCATCTGTGCACGAAAATGTTAAGCACTCCGTTTAGCTGATCAGGATGGTGGCACCTGGAAGCATGTAGGTACTTACCTGCTGCGGCCAGACAGTTCGTTCGATGTGAGATTGACGTAAGCCAACCAAGCCAATCTGCCCTAGCAGAACAGTGGATGAACACTGGACACAAAGCGAATTATGATAAGATAAAAGTACTGGCTTCCACAAATAACTACTGGGATTGCATCGTCAAAGAGGCCATAGTAATTCGCGTACCAGACAACCTCGTCAAACAAAAGGACACTGGCTACAAAATCAGTAAGGACTGGAAACCAATACAAAGCCCTATCAAGGAGCAACGGACTAAGTGGACACGAGGTCATTCCGCCACGGCCGCCGAAGAGACAGTAACACCGCCCCCCCCCCCCCCCCCAAGCTATGACAAACAGAAGGCCACTCACGGAACACACCGCGTGCCGTCGGCGCACGGAATTCCACCTGAACCCGACAGAGATAAACACGATACGAGCGGTAGAGAGCGGGCAGACCATTTCATCAGCACCCCATGATACTGACGAATCAGTCAGTCGGCGTAATATCGTGGGCATTCGACGACAGTATCCGGCTGTGGACACGAGAACCCTTTAAACGTTATGTATACACTGAAGCGCCAAAGAACTAGTATAGGCATGCGCATTCAAATACAAACATATTTTAACAGGCAGAACACGACACTGCAGAAGACAACGGCTGTATAACACAACTGTCTGGCGCAGTTATTCGATTGGTTACTGCTGCTATACTGGTAGGTTAAGATTTAAGTGAGTTTGAACGTGGCGTTATAGTCGGCGCACAAGTGATGAGACGCAGTACCTACGAGGCAGTAGTGGAGCGGGGATTTTCCCGTAAGACCGTTTCATGAGAGTAATATGAATATCACGAACCAGGTAAAAGATCAAATTTTCGGCATCGCTGTGGTCGGAAATGATCGTGCAAGAATGGGGCCAACGATGACTGAAGAGAATCGTCCAGCTGACAGAAGTGTAGACCTTCCGCAGCTTGCTGCAGATTTGAATGTTTGGCCATCATCAAGAGTCAGTACGCGAACCATTCAACGAAACAACATCGATATGGGCTTTCACAGCCGAAGGCCCATTCGTGTACCCTCGGTATTGGCACGACACAGTTTTCCGTCTCACCAGGGACTGCCAGCTCCGATATTGGACTGTTGATAACTAGAAACACGTTGCCAGGTTGGAAGAGTCTCATTTCAAATTCTTCGAGTGGACGCTGCTTGTCGGTGGAGTCTCTGTAATGGTGTGGGACGTGTGCAGTTGGAGTGATATGGGACCCCTGAAACGTCTAGATACGACTGTGGCAGTGACATGTAAGTAAGCATCCTCTCTGATCACCTGTATGCATTCGTGACCATTGTGCATTCCAGCGTACTAGGGCAATTCCAACAAGACTACACGAGACCGCACACGTCCTGAATTGCCCTGGGAACACTCATCAGAGTTTAAACACATCTTCTGGCCACCAAACTCCCAGGTATGAACTTTATTAAGCATGTCTGGGTTGCCTTGCAGTGTGCTGTTTGGAGGAGATGTCCACCCCCTCGTACTCACGGATTTATGGTCAGCAGTGCAGGATTCATGGTGTCAGTTACCTCCAGCACTAATTGAGACATTATTCGAGTCCATGCCAGGTTGTGATGCGAAACGTCTGCATGCTTTCGGGGGTCCTAAACGATACTAGACATGTGTACCAGTTTCTGTGTCTCTTGAGTGTATATACTACTTATAAAGGTCCTGACGAAATAACGGTGAACTTTTGTACATTTTAAATCCAGTATTGGTTACTAAACCGTAAAAGACCATTCTTCATGAGAATAAATGGGCGAAGCGACCTATATATCAGCCTGGGATGACTGCTCGTATGTTCTAGATTCTTCGTTCCCTTCTGCACACAAGTAGACCTTTCTCCATTAGATGAAAGTGGGGGCTAGCGACCACTCACGGTCAGACTGAAGCGCACTAACACAGTTTCATATTCTTAATCAAAGAATGTATCATAAAAACATAGCAAATTCTTATCTGGAATACGAGGCATGTTAGTGCAAAAGTATGCAATTTGAAAAAAGTGGGTGACGGCTGCGGGTAGATAACCTATAATCGTGCCAGCGCATCTTCTCTTAGCTGTTTACTAAGTTGGGCACAAGTTCCACTCTGAGGTGAAGAAAGTGGAACCGGGGAGGACATCATGGCGAACCGCTTCATACGAGTCAGAAGACTGATACTAAAATAAAGTGTCCGTCTTCACAACACCTCCCAGTTTCTGAATTTTCTCTGACATAACACTTCATCTGCGG
The DNA here is from genome assembly GCF_023897955.1 of Schistocerca gregaria. NCBI lineage: Eukaryota > Metazoa > Arthropoda > Insecta > Orthoptera > Acrididae > Schistocerca > Schistocerca gregaria. Next base: position 63,205,668 of record NC_064923.1, on the reverse strand, counting down.
TATACTGTCCATATAATGGCGCAGATTGTACCAAGTGTTGCGAATGATTCAATTTTCCCTCTTTCTTGGCATACAATCAGTGAAATGATACGAAATCCTGGTAAAATTATAATGTAAACTTCGAGGTGTTCAATGAATGAAAACGGATGTTGATACGGAATTGGGTCTCCATAATATCTATATCTTTACATACTGATCTACAAATGTACATACACCCATGCCCAAACTCTACAACTCACTTTTAATTGCATGGGTCAGGCAGTTATACATGTTAGCACGTATCAGGGTTTCTTGGCGCTCCATTGCCACATGGGTCGCGGGAAAATATGCTCACCATGCGATTACTGCAGAGGCTGTACGAAGCAGGCTGTTGTACACTTTTGGAAAAAAATAAAATGAAAACCGACGTACCGCGCAGGAAATATCCGAATGGGATAGAAATTCAAAGATGTGACATACAATCGTGCTCAAAAGTATCCGAACGACCTGAATTGCATTTCGCCTGATTCGCATGCAACCCATACAACGCACCTGTCTAGAAGGTCCTCTAATCGCTCCTTGGTACAGTCGCTTGACTATTGAAAATGGTTCCAACAAGTCACCTTTCCACTTGAGCTACTCTATTGGCGCTATCTGTTTGTTGAAAACGTCGTGGAGTGCAAAAGAAGAGGTATAATTGTCTGTCTCTCATAAGTATTGACCTGGCAATATCCATTATACCATAGCGCTGTGGTATGCAGAAGTTCTGGAGGAATTGTTGACTTCAGGAGCTGTTATAGCTACGTGTCAGCTAGTGGTGTAATAGCAAGTAACAAGCACGGTAGATAAGATCTCGCTAGTTCGAGTACATTCACTGCTATATTTTTCAAAACGCCATTCTGCTGTCTGCTAAAATTTTCAATCTACTGGAACTGGTAACATAATTTCCTTCACTTCTCAACCCAAATTAGTTGTATGTGGAAGAAGTGGTAACTTCTGCGACATTTTGTTCATTTCAGGTTTGATAGACAGCCATACGGTAGATGCATCTCCAGACTTTTGTATTATATATGCGTAGAGCGCATCGTGCAAAAATACGTCGGAATAGTATTTCCTACATTAGCTCTCGTCTGGTAGTGGCATTTTATTCTTCTTCAAACTTTGTTTGACAGCTTTAACTCAGAAAAAGTTTTTTAAGTGCATGTAATCAATTAACTGCATGTCCACTGTTATAGATAACATCAGAGAATTCGCATATATTGTTGATGATTAGTTTCTCTCTCACGCTTATTATTGTTTTAACAACATGAAAGGAAACCTTACGAAAAATTGAACTGTATTATACTAAATGAAATAAAACTTCCCACGACAACCTTATGACGAAAGTCTGTTTTAATAAAACTGAGTATCTGTACACAAGCGTGTCTCTATCGTCTAGAATTGGTAAAATACTACTCACTTAGACTTTGATTGCGTCTGTGTTTATTTGGTATGGTATGTCATACTTGAGAGGTATGAAATGTGTCATTTCATAAATAAAGTTATGTACTCCTAGAAACCCAAAATTTGCTTGTCAGCAGCGGAAAGAGGCGTTACCTGATATGCAGCATTGCAAGTTTTTCACCATTGCACTATGAGCCGAAAGTATTTTCTTGCGATGTCCTTATCGATGTTTGACCTGACTGCTTGTAGCTCTTTCACAGAAGGGATAAAAACGCTACGCGCAATGAGACTGGACTTGCGAACCATATAAGACTCTTTTTCACAGGTACGTTACCACGTAGCTATGGAAGTATGCGCCTATCTTCCTCTTACGGGACCAATAGTGACTATAACACGTAAACCACTATTTAAAGGACGAGAGTAGATGCCATTTCCACGTGCAACGACTTTCCTGGGCTGAAAACCTGGGTTATAACTCAGATTATTCAATGGAAATGACAGGTAAAATCAAGTGAACTTTGAGGCTTAATTCCGTGCACACCAGGAAGTAAATCGTCGATCACAGAGTTGCCAAACATACATTGCCTTGTGGCCAAATCTCAGTTACAATACTAGCAGGAAGAAGACGAACCGATGTGATCTTACAGCGGACTGGGAAGTGACCATAGCTGGTGTCTCCAAGTCGCGGCTGCTACGGCCTGGAATACGTAATGCGTCTGATTCGCATTTCTGTAACTAGGTTTAAGGACTGGAGCGTAGTTACTAATAATACTCATAACTGACTGCAAACTAAGCATCATAAATCAGTAACTCTCATAGTTGTTTTTATATTTCTTTCGTAAGTGTACTCAAAACCAAGAAACTCATTCACAGACGTTTTCGTGGCGCGTCGATAGTCGAGCACAACAAACAAATAAAAATAAAAAATGAATGCGTGTGTGTGTGTGTGTGTGTGTGTGTGTGTGTGTGTGTGTGTGTGTGTGTGTGTGTGTGTGTATGTGTGTGTGTAAAACAGAGAGAGAGAGAGAGAGAGAGAGATAAAAATCAAAACGAATGAGAGAGAGAGAGAGAGAGAGAGAGAGACAGACAGAGAGAGAGTAAAATATAGTAAAGAAATCGAATCATGGTATGTAAGGAAACAAGAATTAATCTAATTTAATCTAATGGATTCATATCGTATTGACGACTAGCCATGAAGAGTCATTAATTACCGAAGTTTTTGCCAATACCAGTAACGAAATCTAAACTTGAAAATAAAAGACGACAGTTTTTGTAATATACGGAGACTTCTATCAAGACAGTTACGTCCGTGTTAACTATCCACGAAAGATATCTGATATACCTCTATTCTGAAGTAACAACGTGTGCATTCATTTAAAGATGAAGTGCATGGCGTGAAGTTCTGAGACGGAGATACGAACCCAACAAGTAGAATCAAATGTTACGTATCTGTTTTTCTCGCCAGCTGCTGGGTGTTTATCTCTAAAATAAGGATACAAATTATTCTGCCTGAGTGATAATCGAACCGCACACCTACGGTCCCTCTTTATCATCCACGAATATAGCTTAAGTGTCAATTGGTTACTCACGAACAGTAAGATGGGCGCGTGTTTGAGCAGAAACGACGACACTTATTGCGAATGGTGGCAACACATGAACGGACATGCATGTTAATTTTCACTAGCATGCCGGTGTGCACGTGATAGGGCTTGAAATGAAATTATGAATATTTTTGTACTGGATCAGGATTCGGACCCATATACTTACCTTTGGAGGAAACCTAAAGAAGACTGCAGTCTTGAGAAAAGGAACGAAATGGTTGAACTATCCTGTTCCGAGAGATTCAGATCCTCGAAAGAGGAGATGCGAACTCGAATCACAGTCCAGCACCAAATTTTTCAACGTCTCTAGTTCAATGAAGTACAACTAAAGTAAGAGAAAATTTCCTTTAAATGGCTATCGTTTCATTAAATAAAATAAAATTTTCTAATGTATGTAAGTTTACTGGCGACTGTATTTCCGTTTACCATGATTTCCGCTATGTCATTTACCAACGCAAACCAGCTCTACCCAGATGGTAATGAAGGAACGTGATGGTTAATGCGGATTCTGGATTATAGCGTCTTTGTCGTGATGTTACCAGGGGTAAAGTAAATCTGTTTGTGCCTCTTAAAAGTAGATGCCTGAACCCACGCATTGCACCTGTGATAGTTCGTTCCGCCAGACCATTTTGGCCATATTTTCCAGCCCAAGGTGTGTGCTGTAATAGGTGATGTGCTTAGCTTACAAAATTAACCACGATGGCAAAAATTGCGAGACTATTAAATGATTAAGTTGAAGCAAGCTTCTGCAGCGGAGATTCTGCTATTCTCATGTCAGCAGGATAAAAAAACTCTTGTTGGCATCATAGGCTCGATGTGAAGGCATTTTCATATTTTAACAAATTCAGCAAATTTCTTAGTTCGAGAAAATCCACTGGGAAGTGTAAAGTTACCGGCTAATTCGATTATTACCGTCATTATTACTATCATTTCTTCATACCGCTGCTGGAATACTGTACTTGATGCCTTTTGGCCACTATAGAAGTAGTTTCCCAAGAACAGGTTCTTCCCCTGTCTATGGAATCATTTTCATGTTAATATCAAAAATCCATTATAACTCGTATATTACATTAAAACTAAAGTAATTGATAAAGCTGTTACTTGATAACAAAAAGGCTCTGTCTTTCTTCATTTACTTGGGCCTAGAAATGACTATCAAGTACTGCCAAACCTAAAAGCAAGAGATCTTACGGCCTTCCGATATAAGTCAATGTCAGTTCTTCCATATGATTTGGTCGACATGACTTGTTTCAAGTTGTGTATGACAGACCATCTTTTAGAAAATCAATTGTTTTCCTTTGAAATAAAGAGAAAAATTTTCATTCTAAGCTATCCAAGGACAAAATTTTCACAATATTAATTCAAATTTAATATTCGCTTTTATAATGTAGGGAAGTACTTCACAGTTGCAGAACTCGCATCTGACTCTTTGACCTTACACTTAGTCGCAGACCATAAATTCTAGCGCAGAGTGACACCAGATTAAGTAACCTCATGTAGCGAAGACTGTTTGCCAGTGCTCTTTCTCACCGGAAAATATGCAATTCACCCATTGTGCTCCGAAAGTACACTGTAAGAGTAATTTCTGTGTATGTGCAATGCATACGGATTAGAATTTAGTGGTGCTCTCTCTTCCATTTCTGTATACAATATATGTGACTGAAATTGGCCCTTTATCATTACAGGCCCTGGGCAGTGCAAAATCATACTGAAAACAGGAAGGAGCTTATACTTACAACCTGACTGTTCGTTTCACCGGATTTTGTAATCATTTAAATAAAATATGACATTCCAGTGGGAGACATTTCGACCCCCTTCTCCTTCGGTGGAATTCGTTAGTAAGCTTTTTGCCTTCCAACGAGTGAAATGCGGTAGAGTTCGGCCGGTAGATGATTCACAAACCACGATTATGTGACGTTAAGATGATTTATTTAAACGTACAAGACTGCACTTAGGTGAATCGATTTCGAGGTGCAAAGTGTTTGTTATTTTACTTTAGTGACAGATGGGCATAAGTCATTTCCAAAGACTTTTTATTGTACTGAAATAATCTTTCGTCACAAAGTAACAAGGTAAATTTTTTATTCGTAAATGTATTTTGTAGGAAACTATAATCGTGATGGAAGATTATACACCTGAATGTTTGACGCAACTGGTAGGAGAAAACGCTGCATATTAACCAAACCCCGCGCCTTCTCTCCATACCCTCCTATGACACGAGCACGGGATTCTCCTCGTATACTGCTACAGAGCTGTTCCTAGCACAGCTGAGAATTGGCAACATCGTCAGAAACATTAGGCAACACTGTGACAGGGCAATTGCTTCCGCGTATGATACTGAATTGACTCGCTAAATTCACTTGTTATTCCCTTTCCATTTGAATGACTCGTGCTATATAATTCTCATGTAAACTAAGACACTGAGACAGATAATTCAGTTTTTCGCCTAACGAAATGCTATTCTTCACATAAGTGACCACTTTTATTATCTTTCACGATGAGTTATGAGGCTGAGCGACAAATACCACGATGAGAGCGGCGTACGAGCAGCAGTGCGTCCGTAGCCCGCTGGTACCGCCCATGTCTCTGGTCAGAACGGCTCAATCAGTCGTCAATTGTAACCGTGATAGGGGCCAGCGTGTGCGAGCTTTTGTTTCTGATATATTTTATGGAGCTGACAATTTCCAGAAAAAAATCTTTATCGAAATTGGAAGAAAACCTTTTCACATCAAATCCTAACTATAGCGTTCGAAGTACTCATAGGATTGTGTATGTGTGCGTAAAAGCCTTCCAGTGCCCACTCAATGAAGACAAGGATACACAGCCTAGCTTCAATATTATAAATTCTCCTCAGTTTGCGGATGAACTCAGAGTTAGGTTGATAATCATTTTGAATATTTAGCAGTACTGTACCCATTGGTGATCAGATCGTTTTCAACCAATGATTCCCACAACTACAGGAACACTACTTGTGATACCTCATAGACAAAACACTTACGCAGTACTATCAGTCGGAGATGATCAATTAGACACAAACTGTCGGAAGTTTGTCTTACAACCTTCGTACCTGGATAATGAGCTTCTTCCTATTTGAAATGTCTGTGAACGTTGCTGCTTGAACGATTTCAGGCGAAACTAAATTCCTTCAGCTACTACAATGTTTCAAGAAATCGACTTAACGGAACTAAATCGTTGTTTGTGAATCGTTTACACGCCGCACTCTGCAGCATTTCGCTGGCTGGAAGCCAAACAGTTTACTGAAAAATTTCACAGAAGGAAAAGACGGACGAAGTGTCTCCCACTGGAAGGTCATATTTTATTTAAATGATTACATAATCAGGTAAAAAGAACAGCCAGGTAGTCAGTATAAGGAAATTACTGTTGTCAGTATGATGTTGCACTGCCCAGGGCCAGTAATGATAAAGGGCCCGTTTAGGTCAGGCATATTGTATACAGAAGTGGAAGAAAGAGCACCACTAAATTCTAATCCGTATGTATTGCATATACACAGAAATTACTCTTACAGTGTACTTATGAGGCCCAATGACTGAATTGTGTATCTTCCGGTGACAAAGATCACTGGCAAACAGTCTACGCTACATTACGTTACTTAAACTGGTGTCACTCTGAGCTAGAATTTGTGGTCACCGACTAAGTGAAAGGTCCATCTCAGATGCCAGTTCTGCAACTGAGAAATTCTTTCCTGCATTATAGAAGCAAATATTAAATTTCAACTAATATTGCGAAAATTTTGTGCTTGGATAGCTTAGAATGAAAATCTTTCTGTTTACTGAAAAGAAAACAATTGATTTGCTAAAACATGATCTGTCATACACAACCTGAAAGAAGCCATGTCGACCAAATCAAAAGGAAGAACTGACAGCGACGTACACTCCTGGAAATTGAAATAAGAACACCGTGAATTCATTATCACAGGAAGGGGAAATTTTATTGACACATTCCTGGGGTCAGATACATCACATGATCACACTGACAGAACCAAGGGCACATAGACACGGGCAACAGAGCATGCACAATGTCGGCACTAGTACAGTGTATATCCACCTTTCGCTGCAATGCAGGCTGCTATTCTCCCATGGAGACGATCGTAGAGATGCTGGATGTAGTCCTGTGGAACGGCTTGCCATGCCATTTCCACCTGGAGCCTCAGTTGGACCAGCGTTCGTGCTGGACGTGCAGACCGCGTGAGACGACGCTTCATCCAGTCCCAAACATGCTCAATGGGGGACAGATCCGGAGATCTTGCTGGCCAAGGTTGGGTGGCACGGGATACATGCGGACGTGCATTGTCCTGTTGGAACAGCAAGTTCCCTTGCCGGTCTAGGAATGGTAGAACGATGGGTTCGATGACGGTTTGGATTAACCGTGCACTATTCAGTGTCCCCTCGACGATCACCAGAGGTGTACGGCCAGTGTAGGAGATCGCTCCCCACACCATGATGCCGGGTGTCGGCCCTGTGTGCCTCGGTCGTATGCAGTCCTGATTGTGGTGCTCACCTGCACGGCGCCAAACACGCATACGACCATCATTGGCACCAAGGCAGAAGCGACTCTCATCGCTGAAGACGGCACGTCTCCATTCGTCCCTCCATTCACGCCTGTCGCGACACCACTGGAGGCGGGCTGCACGATGTTGGGGCGTGAGCGGAAGACGGCCTAACGGTGTGCGGGACCTTAGCCCAGCTTCATGGAGACGGTTGCGAATGGTCCTCGCCGATACCCCAGGAGCAACAGTGTCCCTAATTTGGTGGGAAGTGGCGGTGCGGTCCCCTACGGCACTGCGTAGGATCCTACGGTCTTGGCGTGCATCCGTGAGTCGCTGCGGCCCGGTCCCAGGTCGACGGGCACGTGCACCTTCCACTGACCACTGGCGACAACATCGATGTACTGTGGAGACCTCACGCCCCACGTGTTGAGCAATTCGGCGGTACGTCCACCCGGCCTCCCGCATGCCCACTATACGCCCTCGCTCAAAGTCCGTCAACTGCACATACGGTTCACGTCCACGCTGTCGCGGCATGCTACCAGTTTTAAAGACTGCGATGGAGCTCCGTATGCCACGGCAAACTGGCTGACACTGACGGCGGCGGTGCAGAAATACTGTGCAGCTAGCGCCATTCAACGGCCAACACCGCGGTTCCTGGTGTGTCCGCTGTGTCGGGCGTGTGATCATTGCTTGTACAGCCCTCTCGCAGTGTCCGGGTCAAGTATGGTGGGTCTAACACACCGGTGTCAATGTGTTCTTTTTTCATTGCCAGGAGTGTAGTTAAATAACTCAACAGTCAAAAATCAAAGTGTATATTTAGATCTCTTTGAATTATTTCAAGTAAAACACATTTAACAATTTTTCCATATTGCATCACACAATTACACTCACACGTGTTTTTAAAGGCACCGAGCAAATGACGAAAAATAGAAATAAAGAAATTAATGTCCCCCCCCCCCCCCCCCGAAGGGCCACTTCAACGTACAAGAACTTTATTAAAAGTGCCAAGTGGATGTGGAACAATGTGTTAGTGACTCGTTCAGTTTGTGAAACACTTTCTCATGAATATATCTGATATGCCATGCTTAACCTGCAGGACAGGACAAATAGGATATCTTGTGGAAAGTGACCAAATTAAGGGGCTGTCAGTTTCACTCGAACATACAACTTCATTATTTGATCAAAAATTACAAGAGCACAAAAAACATTTCTTTTAAACACAGCTTTAATCTTTCAGACTTATTTATTGGCTGAAAGCCACTTTATTTTAAAAACGGCTGAAGGCCAATAACTTAAAACGCAAGCATATTCAGATATTTAAAAGGCAAGTCTTATCTTAAAACAGTTCTTTAGTTAGGCTAAGGTAAACAAGTTAATTTCAAATCGGCTGAAAGCTGAAGACTTAAAAGTTCAATTTAAAAAAAATGCCAAAGGTCTTACGTGAAACAGATCTTTAAACTAGGCTGAATGCCTTAATAGTAAAACAACTGTATTTTAAAACACAAAACCGGCTAAAAGCCAGACAAGTACCAACAACAAGAAAACAATGGCAGTACACACAAGGGCGGCCAGATGTTCGACGGTCGGCCTGCAATTCAGACACTAACGCTCGGTTAGGGGAGACAGGCACCACTCACGATTCGACGACAACCCAACCGACCGATAGTCAGTGGACCCACCGACAAGATAACTTCCACTTCACCTTACCAGGGCACAACGGGGAGTTCAACGGAACAACGTAGAAGTTACTGGCGCCTACAACCAATCATACACGGAGCTCTCGAACTACACACCGTACTGGACAGCAACAACAATATGAGGAAACTATACTGCTTGAAATTTACGTCAACGCTCAGGGCAGGTAACCGGAAAGTTAACGGCAACAAGGCAGAAGATTCCGCTGGTGTACTTCAGTTCAAATAAAATACAGTGAAACTCCAACGGAGGGTGGCTACAACTTTCCAACTTGAAAAACACGTTGTTGCTCGCGGGAATATCCCAACAGCCTACAACGAACTCCAAACGACGCAATATGAACAATCTTGACTAGCTGGTAGGTTCAATCACAACGTAACTTTCATGTTCGGGTTCGGTGGGCCACGGACCTCGGTAGCAATGGGAACAGCGCCCCACTCTCCAACACCGCGTAGAGACCGCCAGCGGGCCCCGGCCAAATTATGCCCCGACGAGAATTCCTCACAGCTCCACGCCAGTCGACCAACCTCAGAGCCAAGTACACCGACAACATTTAAAATAACTTGTCAGTCAAAATCACACAAACTGCACACAGTTTCACGAACACATGCACGAAGAACTGGACAATGCTAAAGGCAGTGCCTCTATAACAACAGGAACGAATCACTAGGCGCCCCACACAGCCAATCCATAAGCGACCGACGACTAACCAAAGTCGTCCCCACTCCAATCGCGGGTGTCGGCAACCGTCGGGCTACTCATGGCGGTTCGGACCTCACTGCTGCCGCGCCCCGAATGAACCTGTGCCGCGTGCAAACACTGGCAGGTCCGAACTCACTCACTAAACACGAAGGCCGGGAAGTAACAGCAGTACAACAAAGATAATACTGCATGATGGCTCTGAGCACTATGGGACTTACCATCTGTGGTCATCAGTCCCCTAGAACATAGAACTACTTAAATCTAACTAACCTTAGGACATCACACACATCAATTCCCGAGGTAGGATTCGAACCTGCGACCGTAGCGGTCGCACGGTTCCAGACTGTAGCGCCTAGAACCGCTCGGCCACTCTGCCGTAGCCAATATAGATAAGCACTGCTGCTGCCGCTGACGGGCAGGCAAGGCAGCAACTCAGTGACACCAGTAATAGAAAAGTAACATAACGACGTGGAAATATGGTAAAAGCAAGATGTAAAATTAGAAATGGCACGAACATGATCCGCGCACTGTTCAATGTCGTCCATTTTTTCTGAATTTATAATCATCCTTTTGCCTGCACATGTACATCATATCTACCATTTCCGCCCACAGTTCGTTCATGGTACATCGTGGTTTTCCTTTTTCCGTTCATAAAAGTGTGACTCCAGTAGGTAATCATAAGCAGAGCAATTTTTCAAGTCACATAAGAGAGTTGAGCATGAAATGCTGTGGAGATAAAATCTCTCAAAAAAACTGAAGAGCGAGTGGTGTTAGTGGTGGGAAAAGTTGCCTTTTCGGGAAGAGCTGTACAACTGTCCACAAAGGAAAACAAAAGAATTAGTTTCCAACGTACCAGTGACCGAGGTTTACGTACATTCTAGCCTTATGCGTTACTTGCATTAATATCAGTATCTCATATCTGTATTTATCGTAGGGTTAATGCACTTCGTAGAAATAAGACACCCCACTGGGAACGACTGTGCAATTCGTGGCCACCGATTCGTAAAACGCACTGCAGAAGTGTCGGTATTACTTTGTGAAACACCCTGTAGTTTCTTCTCGTGACGTAGTGGGGTAGGGAAAGTGCTCTTCAGTTTGCAGACCTACGATGGAGGCAAGTGTATAACCACAGTTGCACAAGCTATCTTCCCTAACGCGTCTAAAATCCATCCCTCTCTCCCTCATATCGTATCACACCCGAAGACTAAAATTTATTACTTGACATGGATCTATTATACTATACTATTATATGTGGTACACACATTTAGTTTTGGTTTTTAACCCTCTTCATTTATTATGAAACATTAAATCTCCATAAAAGTTTAAATAAATTACAATTTTTAAATCTACTGCAACGTGCAAACTATGACACATAGATAAAAAATGGATATGACCTTCCCGTGTGAAATTTAATACTGTTCAATTCCGTACTGGGGTTTGTTTTCGCTTGACGGCACAATTTCGAGTTATTGAAGAAAAACTTAAAAATAGTCACCATGAGACACAACCTCACACTCACTCTCAACACTGGTCAGGGTTTCTACACGATATTCACAGCAATTTTCTCCTGCCAGTGGGAAAATATTTGCAACTGCACGAATAATTTCCCATACTTTTGGTTGACTGGGCTATATGGATATGATCTGCAATTGAACTGTTTATGGATACCTAAATGCGATGATGTGCATACGTATCAGTGGACATTGAGAATTGAGGACTCTGTTGTCTGAAATACAAGTAGATTAAAAGCGACGAAATGTACTGTGGATGAAAAGATTACTTGTGATTCTGACTGCCACTAAAGTTAATATTTTTTGTCAGCTCAGTATGATAAAAAATGTGAAATGCACGACATACTGCGTATAGTCCTTAAACGGCACTTTTGCATTGTGCTCCTCAACATTCATCTTGCTCCTGCGTTGTATGTAGATTAACTGCGATGTTTGAGCTACAGAATATAAGGTTTTGGTTAGCCTATTTTAATTATGTGTATGACGTGAGAACTGTGATGTTTTGCAGGATATATCCAAGGTGTTGATCTTACATATGACTGTAAGATGTCTCTCATAAATTCTGGTACTCTGAACACATCAATTACTGATGTTACCAACAATGGAGTTATAGACAGTTTTCTTCTCTTTACCCATTGGACAGGTTTCAAGGTCAACTTTTTTATTTCTTTTTTCACGTAAAACACATTTTTATTCCGTGTACAAGAGTTTTGCTGTCTTCGTTTACATACAAGACGAAAGCAACGACGGACTACTTCCACATAAAGAGAAAATGTAATTTACTTTTTAGTATGAAAAGTTACGTGCCTAATTGTTAAGCATGCTATTGGCGATGTCAAACAACTACGTCTTATTGGCAAATTCGATTAAAGCAGTCACTTCCCTTTCTTGCCTCGTTTCGATGGCGGCTTTTCGCGTGAGCTGTACAAAATTTAATTAGATTATTTGACTCTTTATAAATTACTCCTTGCATAAAATTTCTGCTAATCGGATCCGGAAAGCGCAGAGCCATCATTAATAAAATCCTTAACCACATTAATTTCCTTTTTCTTATTGCATACTGTAATACATTCAAAAGCTTCGAGAGCTATTTAAATTTTTTGCCGTCCCCGTCTTTCTTGACTTGTCTGACTCACAGTGGAATGTTGGATCTGAAAACACTGTTCAGTTACGAGTGGAATTTCTTCCCTCCATTTCAGAGGCCGCCTCTGGGTAGTAATAAACTCCATGTTCTGTTTTCTTGTGTGAGTACTTAAGTTCTCTCTTGAGAATGAAGCAGCGCTCGTGGCAACGACCCGAGGAGAACAAGGATTGAGAGAGCCCAACGGCGATTTAATTTAGTTCTGTGAGGCATATGTCCGCTCGCGCTATTGTGCTGTGAAGGGGACGTTTTTATTAATAAAATTACATGTTCAATGTTTCTCGACTCTCGTATATATACAGACGGTCACAGAAAGTGTTGTACGATGAAGCACCTGCCTGACATTTACCAAAAATTGTGCTGGTCTTCATCACATAACAGCTACTAAATATTTTGAACGTCCATTGCATTCGAAAAATAATGTCCACGATCAACGTAGGTGTGAAATATGGGTTCCACAGGAACTAATATACCGTTATATTCGATGTAGCATGGCAGGAGTCAGATTCTGAAGACATCTTGCCGAATATTTTGATATTCCATAAGTATGGGTTGCGTCTGTTCATCAAGATGACTAGCTGGAAGTTGATGTGAAAGTATGCTCTTTGCCATCGCTCTATGCATGAGAAATGAGGGGGACAGTCAAGCACATTCTTGAAGCCTTTTATGTTAAGGAAGGCAGTGTGGTCTTGCATTATCTTGCTAAAATATGTCATTTGGTAACATAGTCGTGAACGGTCTGACAAATAGTTGATCATACTCGCAACATAATGGCCAGTGTTCAGCTCCCTTCAACAGCTATCGCATCGCTCCTATCGTTACACTCAGTATCCTCCTCACTATGGTTACAAGATTGAGAAGAGGATTCTTGCGCTACAGCTTCCCTCATCTGTAAAACTCGGTTCCTTCTATACTGAAAAGAAGCTAATGTAAGAATAAGGTTTTAACTGGTATATAACACCGACATATAGTTACTGAAGTATTAGTATGTTTTCACTCTGTGTTTTTTTCACATTGTAACACTTACCCTCAGTGTACTAGAGGGCATCAACAACCTAAATTAAAATCAGCTGGAACATTTTCAGCTGTATGATCTTTAGGCGAAATTTTTTTCCTTTGTTACATGTGTAGAATATATGAGTCTGGCGACATACCATCTCACTTTCGGAAAAGCATCATCCACACAATTCCAAAGACGGCAACAGCTGACAAGTGCGAGAATTATCGCACAATCAGCTTAACAGCTCATGCATCGAAGCTGCTTACAAGAATAATATACAGAAGAATGGAAAACAAAATTGAGAATGCGCTAGGTGACAATCAGTTTGGCTTTAGGAAAAGTAAAGGCACGAGAGAGGCAATTCTGACGTTACGGCTAATAATGGAAGCAAGGCTAAAGAAAAATCAAGACACGTTCATAGGATTTGTCGACCTGAAAAAAGCGTTCGACAATATAAAATGGTGCAAGCTGTTCGAGATTCTGAAAAAGTAGGGATAACCTATAGGGAGAGACGGGTCATATACAATATGTACAACAACCAAGAGGGAATAATAAGAGTGGTCGATCAAGAAAGAAGTGCTCGTATTAAGAAGAGTGTAAGACAAGACTGAAGCCTTTCGCCCCTACTCTTCAATCTGTACGTCGAGGAAGCAATGATGGAAATAAAAGAAAGGTTAAGGAGTGGAATTTAAATACAAGGTGAAAGGATGTCAGTGATACGATTCGCTGATGACATTGCTATCCTGAGTGAAAGTGAAGAAGAATTAAATGATCTGCTGAACGGAATGAACAGTCTAATGAGTACACAGTATGGTTTGAGAGTAAGTCGGAGAAATACGAAGGTAATGGGAAGTAGTAGAAATGAGAACAGCGAGAAACTTAACATCAGGATTGATGGTCACGAAGTCAATGAAGTTAAGGAATTCTGCTACCTAGGCAGTAAAATAACCAATGGCGGACGGAGCAAGGAGGACATCAAAAGCTGAATCGCTATGGCAAAAAAGGCATTTCTCGCCAAGAGAGGTCTACTAATATCAAATACCGGCCTTAATTTGAGGAAGCAATTTCTGAGGATGTACGTCTGGAGTACAGCATGGAGTGAAACATGGACTGTGGGAAAACCGGAACAGAAGAGAATCGAAGCATTTGAGATGTGGTTCTATGGACGAATGTTGAAAATTAGATGGACTGTTAAGTTAAGGAATGGGGAGGTTCTACGCAGAATCGGAAGGGAAAGGAATATGTGGAAAACACTGATAAGGAGAAGGGACAGGATGATAGGACATCTGCTAAGACATGAGGGGATGACTTCCATGGTACTAGAGGGAGCTGTAGAGGGCAAAAACTGTAGAGGAAGACAGAGATTGGAATATGTCACTCAAATAATTGAAGGAAAGGAATTCGTGGTGGGCCGCATAAAATCAGTCAGTAGACTAAGGACAAAAAAAAAAAAAAAATGCAGCGCCCTGTAGTGGTTAACTGAGCTGATGGCCTACGGTTCTACGGTTAGGGAACTAATCAAGTTCTCTCTATTTTGCGTCGATATCTTCATACAAAATCACTGAGAAAAACAGTTAAGGAACACGCTGGAATGGTTGCTAGTTCTGAGACTATACTCACAGTTGATTATTACGGCCCAGAAACGATGAGTGGTGTTAGGATTAAGATATAGTTTCTTAACATTTGTGGGACAACCTTCATCGAGTCACACATATCGCAGCCGAGTTGCCGGCCAATCGGTCTGACCAAACGTCCCCTGTAATTTATTTGAACGGATGGTGGCTTCTGGGCTCTGTTGGCCCCTAGAATCTCGGAAAGTTTTAGTCTCCTTATCAGTGCAACTTTTGGGAGGGACGATCTCTTATCGATCATCTGCTTCGCTTGGAAACTGCAGATCGTCAGGCTCTTTCTAAGCGCTGCCATCTTGTCGCAGTTTCCTTCGATCTTCGTAAGGCCTGTGACATAGCTTGGCACCTTCGCCTCTTACTTACACACAATAACTGAGGTTATTGGGACCTCCTCCTGCTTTTGCTTGATAGTTTGAGTCCCAATCAACCCTGGTTGGCACCTTTTCAGTTCCTCGTGAACCCAGGAGAATGGTGTCCCGCAAGGTTCCATATTAAGTGCCCTGTTCCTCACCACTAAAAATAGAATAGTGGTTTTGCACACTTTTGGTCACCCACACTCTCTACATGAATGGTTTCTTCATATGAGCTGCCTTTGCAGAGTGACAGTTCAAGGGTGCCATCCAGCACCCTTTCACATGGACTCTCTCACACGGTTTTCAGTTCCAACCCCTTAAACAGCAGGAGGTATATTTCTGTCTCCTTACTAGGGTCCTTGAAAAAAAAGATTGAATAACCAACGAAAGGACTACGTTCTACGAGTCGGGGCGTGATTTGACAGAAGCTTGAATGTGCTACGGACGCTTTAAAATCTGAAAAGGAAAATGCAGAAGCTCAATGTAAATGTAGTAGAGGTCAGTGAGGTGAAATGGAAAGAACACTAAGATTTCTGATCGGGTAAGTATAGTGTAATATCAACAGCAGCAGAAAATGGTATAACTGGAGTAGGATTACTTATGAATACGAAAATCGGGCAAAGAGTGTGTTGCTGTGTCCAGTTCAGTGATAGGCTTCTTCTGCTGAAGATGAAGAGATAGAGAATGTATATAAGGACGTTGACAGGGTAATTTAGTATGTAAGAGGAGCTGAAAATCTAATAGCCAAGGGGGACTGGAATGCAGTTGTAGGGGAAGGAGTAGAAGAAAATATTACTGGAGAGTATGGGCTTGGGTCAAGGAATGTAAGAGGAGAAAGACTAATTGAGTTCTGTAATAAATTTCAGCTAGTAATAGCGAATACTCTATTTAAGAATCACAAGAGGAGGAGGTATACTTGGAAAAGGCCGGGTGATACGGGAAGTCAGACAGAGGTTCCGAAATCAGTTACTAGATTCTAAGGCGTATCCAGGAGCAGACATATATCACAACGTAGTTGTGGTGCAGAGTAGGCTAAGGTTTAAGAGATTACTCAGGAATAATAAATACAAAAAGAAGTGGAATATGGAAGTATTAAGGAATGACGAGATATGGTTCAAGTTGTCTAAGACTATAGATACAGCAATAAGGAATAGCACAGTAGGCAGTACAGTTGAAGAGGAATTGACATCTCTAAAAAGGGAAGCCGCAGAAGTTAGAAAGGAAAAAAAGGTGCAAAGACAGAAACTGCGAAGAACCCAACGTTATCAGAAGAAATACTTCACTTGATCCATGAAAGAAGCAAGTACATAGAGGTTCGGAAAATTCAGGAAAACAGAAATAAATGTCGCTGAGGAATAAAGTAAACGGTACGTGTAGGGAGGTTAAGACGAAATTGCTGAATGAAAAGCGTGAAGAAATCGAAAGAGAAAGGATTGTCGGCAGGACTTCCTCGTCAAAACAACCTTCGGTGACAAATGAAAGGGTGGCAAGATTAAGAATGCAACAGGAATCCCCCTGTGAAATGCAGGGGACAGAGGATAGGTGGAAGGAATACAATGAAGGCATCTATGAGAGGGAAGATTTGTCTGATGTGACAGAAGAAGAAATATGGAACGATTTATAAGATATGGGGGAAGAACCGCCAGGGTAGCCGAGAGCGCTAACGCGCTGCTTCCTGGACTCGGGTAGGCACGCCGGCCCCAGATCGAATCCGTCCCGCCTCAGTTACACGACTTATAGACATCTGCCACACATTCACGCTATTTCATGATTTACACTAGACGCAGACAGCTGGGGTCCACTAATTCCGTCCAGGGGGTTTGGTGTGGCGGCAGGAATGGCATCTGGTCACCCCTTAATATTAACATGCCAAATCCGGTTAACCATGGCCGACACGGAGTCACTGTGGGACAAGGCACAGGCGATAGAATAGAAGATATAGGGGATCTAGTATTAGGATTTAAGAAAGCTTTGGAGGCCCAAGAAAAGACAAAGTTCCATGAGAAATTCTAAAAAACCTTAGAGGCAATGGAAACAAAACGACTCTTCACGTTGGAGTGTAGAATGTACCACTTAGAATTATCGCAAAATCAGCTTGACAGCTCATGCATCCGTAGCTGACAAGAATAATAAAAAGGAAAGGAAAACTGAGGATGTGTTAGTCGACAATCAGTTTGGCATTAGGAAAGGGAAAGGTTTATAGGAGGCAATTCTGATGATGCGGCTCATAGTGGAAGCAAGACTAAAGAAAAATCAAGACATCTTCATAGAATTTGTCGATCTGGGAAAAGTGTTCGACAATCTAAAACGGTGCAAGATAATCGACATTCTGAGAAAAATATGGGAAGCCTTAGAGAGAGACGCGCAAATACACAGTATGTGCAAGAGCCAAGAAGAAATAATAAGAGTGGACGACCAAAACGAAGTGCTCGGATTAAGACAGGTATAAGACTGGTATGTAGTCTTTCGCTTCTGCTGTTCAGTATACATATAGAAGAAGCAATGATAGAAATATAAGAAATGTTCAGGAGTTGAATTAAAATTCTAGGTGACAGGATATCAACGACATGATTCGCTGATGACATTGCTGCCCCGAGTAAAAGTGAATAACCATTACGTTATCACCTGACAGGAATGAACAGTCGAATAAGTTCAGAATATGGGTTGAGATTAAATCGAAGGAAGGCAAAAGTAAGAAGAAGGAGCGGAAATGAGAACAGCGGAAAACTTAACATCGGGATAGATGGCCACAAAGTAGATGAAGTTAAGGAATTCCACTACCTTGGCAGCAAAATAACCCAAGACTGACAGAGCAAGGAGGACGCCAAAAGCAGACTAGCACGAGCAAGAACGCCATTCCTGGCCAAGAGAAGTCTACTAGAATCAAACATAGGCCGTCATTTTGGGAAGAAATTTCTGAGAATGTACGTTAGGAGCATAACATTGTACGGTAGGGAATATGGATCGTGGGAAATACGGCACAGAAGATGATCGAAGCATTTGAGATGTGTTGCTACAGACGAACGTTGAAGCATAGGTGGACTGATAAGGTGGATCGATGGTAACCCAACTTTTTACATATGTCATTTACTGCCTGGAATGAATGACAGTGGGGGTAAGAATCACATATCAGTGTGGTGGGATGGGGGTGAAAAAGCAGTGTTGCCCAAGACCCGAAAGCACTAATAGTTTAGTGATCCAGTGTTTCAGAAAGAGAGCACTTAGAGACTTGCGACAAACTTTACACGTAATTTGAAACGCTTATGAAACTTTCTTTTCGCATATGACCCCACTAAATGGTGTAAGAAAAAAGGTTTATCACTTACTACGTCTTCACTCTACTTGCAGTAAAACTGTCGCATGAAGTACGACTTTTTAATTTATTACTTCTTTGTTAGTAGCTTATTCGTAACACATTCCCCAGGCAGTAGCAACACATACTACTGGATGTAACATGCACAACTACATCATTGTAAAGCACGTAGTTAATACGACATCTGGCTGGTATGGCCGAGCCGTTCTAGGTACTTCAGTGTGGAAACGAGCAACCGCTACGGTAGCATGTTCGATTCCTTCCTCGGTCATGGCTGTATGTTATATCCGTAGGTTAGTTAGGTTTACATAGTTCTAAGTTCTAGGAGACTGATGACTTCAGATGTTAAGTTCATAGTGCTCAGAGCTATTTGATCAATATATCTTAAACATTGAGCCGCTTGAAAATGAAACTCCGGGGCAAAATTCGCTACACATATAGGTGAAATATATGTAAAAATAAGCAAGAAATACGTTACATACTTGTGTTACGTACTCGTATGGTAAATGATGATGATGATGATGAAGTCCCGTACTCTTTCACAGGGCGTAGGGGAACGATGTGGGAGACCTGCACCGCCGTACTAGGCAAGGTCCTAGTGGAGGTGGTTTACCATTGCATTCCTCCGACCTTGATGGTGATGAATGATGATGATGAAGACGGCGCAATTCACATGATGAAAACTTTGGCTAAAGGTACTCAAGATCTTGTAGATAAGTAGGATCGCTAATTGTAAGGCTCTGGTTGGTTAGTTAGTTGAATGGTTGACTAGTTGGCTGCTTACAGGGAGGGGGGGTGGAGGAGAGGGCGGCGAAACAGCGAAGTCAACAGTCCTATGATGCAAGGAGGCAGAAATTGATCGAATAACAATACCAATAGTCCAGTTGATTGGAGAGAAACACAGGAAAAACAAAGAGCCATAATGGACACCGAGAGCAGAGGGGAAAGAGTAAAGAACAGGGAGAGTGAATAGATGAGAAGGGGTATGAGCGGGAAAGACTCAGACGCGCTACGGATGATGCAGCACCGGCACCGCCGCTGACCCTTCGCAATCTCCGCACCATACCACGGTCGCGACGCATTGTGAACAACAACAGCAGGGGAAGAAGACACAATAAAAGAGGGAACAATAAGGCAGAAAAAACAGTCAAAGCATAGGGTAAAGGGTGATGGAAACCTGCCCACCACAGTGACAAGGCTGAATGTTTACTACACTACTGGACATTAAAATTCCTACTCCAAGAAGAAATGCAGATGATAAACGGGTATTCATTGGACGAATATATTATACTAGAACGGACACGTGATTACATTTTCACACAATTTGGGTGCATAGATCTTGTGAACAACCACCTCTGGCCTTAATAACGGCCTTGATATGCCTGGGCATTGAGTCCACCAGAGCTTGGATGGCTTGTACAGGTACAGCTGCCCATGCAGCTTCAACATGATACCACAGTTCATTAAGAGTAGTGACTGGCGTATTGTGACGAGCTAGTTGCTCGGCCACCATTAGCCAGACGATTTCAATTACTAAGAGATTTGGAGAATGTGCTAGCCAGGGCAGCAGTCGAACATTTTCTGTATCAGGAAAGGCCCTTACAGGACTTGCAACATGCGGTCGTGCATTATCCTGTTGAAATGTAGGGTTTCGCTGGGATCGAATGAAGGGTGGAGCCACGGGTCGTAACACATTATAAATGTAACGTCCCGTGTTCAAAGTGCCTTCAGTGTGAACAAGAGGTGACCGAGACGTGTAACCAGTGGCATTCCATACCATCACTGTGGGTAATTCGCCAGTATGGCGATGACGAATACACGCTTCCAATGTGCGTTCACCGCGATGTCGCCCCAACTCGGATGTGACCACCATGATGCTGTAAATAGAACATGGATTCATCCGAAAAATTACGCTTTGCCATTCGTGAACCCAGGTTCGCCGTTGACTACACCATCGCAGGCACTCCTGTCTGTGACGCAGCGTCACGGGTAACCAACTGCAGCCATCGTCTCCGAGCTGCTACTCCATGTTGCTGTAAACGTCGTCGAACTGTTCGTGCTGATGGTTGTTGACTTGCAAAAGTCCCCATCTGTTGACTCAGGGATCGAGACGTGACTGCACGACCCGTTACAGCCATGTTGAGATGTTGTCTGTTATCTCGACTGCTAGTGATACGAGGCCGTTGGGATCTAGCACGGCATTCCGTATCACTCTCCTGAACCCAACGATTCCATATTCTACTAACAGTCATTGGATCTCGACCAACGCGAGCAGCAATCTCGTGATACGATAAACCGCAATCGCGATAGGCTACAATTCTACCTTCATCAAAATCGGAAACGTGTTGGTATGCATTTATTTTCCTTACACGAGTCATCACAACAACTTTATACCAGGCAACGCCAGTGAATTGCTGTTTGTGCTTGAGAAATCGGTTGAAAACATTCTTTAGGTCAGGACGTTGTAGGTGTCGCCAACGGCGCCAACCTTCTGTGAATGCTCTGAAAAGCTAATCATTTGTATATCACAGCACCTTCTTCCTGTCGGTTAGATTTCGCGTCTGTAGCGCGTCATCTTCTTGGTGTAGCAATTTTAATGGCCAGTACCCTAGTTCATTGCCAATGCTATCCGAGGGACTACAGTGTCAACTGAAGAAAATTCAGGATCTTAAATCTGGGGTGACAAACCAGGAAAACTGAGGACAGACGCTAACGCCAATGACGAGTAGAGGGGCGTTTTTACTGTGAACGTCAAAGGGTGGAGCAGTCTAGTGAAATATAGATCACCATGAAGAGAGCCACGAAACCCGCAGGTGGGGGTGGAGGGCGTGGAGGTGTGACTCATTATGGTGTAAAAAACCGTAGGTCAACCTGATATGGCCGATACGAGGATGGCAGAGAATGGAAGATTCGCATTGGAAGAGGTGGAAGGTAGAGCGTCATGTGGTGGGAGTCTCCTTAATTACACGAAGTTAATTAGACAGGTGGGTGGACCCACAAAGCTCTACCCAAGACTGGACGGAAATCAGTTTGATGTGAAACCGTAAATCCTCTCCTGGAGTGGTAATGGAGAAAGGGTGACGGTGACTGCTAACATACAGACGATCAGCAAGCTCATTACCCAGGATCCTATGCAGTCCATTCAATATTGGCGATGAGGCCATGGACGGCAGAGACGAAGGGCGGACGAGATAAACATTGAGCGATAGAATGAAAGCAACTCATTAGGTGTGTACTTAAAGAAACTTGGGTGAGAAAAGGAAAGTTTGAAAAGATAGAGGGTCCAGCAAATGGCTATCAGTTTCACGGTAAACACACCATACGTGGCAAGTCAAATGATGGTTTCCATTGTCAACAGAAGGCGTGAAGGCCTGTCCTGTGTAACTGGTAGATTTAGAACAACTGGTGTAAACAAGAATAGCATCCAAAAATCCCATTAAAGCAAATGGAACGTACTGCGAAACACCATCGGAGCTATGGCGGTTTTCGGAGTTACCCAGGAGAGATCCATCCAAATCCAGGGCTGAGGATCTAACTAAGGAGTGGTGTTCAGTTGAGGACATGTGGAACGACACGGAAATATGACACAGAGAAACGAGACACCAGGATGGGTGAGCAGGAAAAGAGCGATGGCATAGGAATCCAGGAACTGGGATTGCTGGACCGAAAAGGGAGGGGCCTCCATGTTAACCATAAGACTGTCAACAGGGTTACTACGAAAGACACTGATGGCCAAAACAGAGAATATGATAATCGACTGGATCCAAGAGGAGCAGGTGAGCCATAAACTCGATAGAACTAAGGTCGTATAAAGGTGGAGAAGAGTGGAATGGTTTGCATCCCGCGAGGTGTGGACAACGAAGCGAAGGACATTAAGTTTGATTAAGTTTGCAGACTCATCCAATCTTCAGAAAGCGGATATGGAGCAGTCAATTTAACTGGCCGTAAAGGAGAACGTCTAGAGGAACGGAACAGGGGGACAACTCTCTAGCGCTGTGCACAACATTTTTTTTATTCATCAGTCTTCTGACTGGTTAGTAGGGATCCCTATCCTGAGTCAACCGCTTCATCTCAGAGTAGCACTTGCAACCTACATCCTCAATATCCTCAATTATTTGCTGGATGTATTCCAGTTCCTGTCTTGTACAGCTCCCTCTACTACCATCCATGTCATTTTCTGATGCCTTAACAGATGTCCTATCATCCTGTCCCTTCTCCATGCCAGTGTTTTCCACATTTTGCTTTCCTCACCGCCGTGTGCACAATAACTGAGTTATTGTGATTCTCAGTTTTGATTACTGATAACTTGATACCAGTGTCTGAATTAAATTTTTACAGCACTGAAGATGGTCACTATGTGATCGAAAATCTATTCTGCCAAAGAAACTGGTACAAGCATTCGTATTCAAATACAGAGATATGTATACAGGCAGAATACGGCGCTGCAGTCGACAACGTCCCTACAAGACAGCAACTGTCTGGCACAGTTTTTAGATCGGTTACTGCTGCTACAGTGGCACTTTGTCAAGATTTAAGTGAGTATTGTTATAGTCGGCTCACGAGCGGTGGGACACAGCATCTCTGAGGTAGCGATGTAGTGAGGATTTTTCCGTACAACCATTACACGAATGTACCGTGAATATCGGGAATCCGGTAAAACATCAAATCTCGGACATCGCAGCGGGCGGAAAAAGACCCTGCAAGAACGGGAACGACGACGATTGAAGAAAATCTTTCAACGTTACAGAAGTGGAACCCTTAAACAAATTCCTGCAGATTTCAATGATGGGCGTGCGAACCATTCAACGAATCATCCTCTATATGGGCTTTCGGAGCCGAAGGCCCTCTCGTGTACTGTTGATGACTGCACGACACATAGTTTTACGCCTCGCTTTGGCCCGTCAGTACCAACGTTGGATTGTTGACGACTGGAAACATGTTGCCTGGTCGGAGGTGTGTCATTTCTAATTGTATCGACCGCTTGGAGAAAACCCCACGAATCCATGGACCATTCATGTCATCAGGACACTGTTCAAGCGGGTTGAGGCTGTGTAATGGTGCGGGGAGCGTGCAGTTCGAGTGATATGGCACTCCTGATACGTCTATATACGACTCAGACGGGTTACAGGTACGCAAGCATCCTGTCTGAGCTTCTGTACCCATTCATGTCCATTATGCATTTCGACGGACTTGGGCAATTCCAGCAGGACAACGTGACACCTCGCACGTCCAAAATCGTTACATAGTATCTCCAGAAACCCTCTTCTGAGTTTAAACACTTCCGCTGGCTACCAAACTCCACGAAATGTACATTATTGAGCATATCTTGGATGCCTTGCTACGTGCTGTTCAGAAGAATCTCCACCCCCACTTACTCTCACAGAATTGTGGACAGCCCTGAAGGATTAATGGTGTCTTTCCCCTCAGCACTACTTGAGACACGAGACTATGCCACGTCGTTTTACAGCACTTCTGCGTGCTCGCGGGGCCATACACGACCTTAGTCAAGTGTAGCAATTTCTTTGGCTCGGTTTACCTCGGAATTTATATTGACGAACATGTACACTTTAACGAACATGCCAGACTGACAATAAACAAAGCGACGAAACACACGCACTAACTTGCAGGGCTGCACATTGTAAGATGCAGATCAGCCTTACAGACGATGTGGCCATATTACATAGCACTCTTCCAACCATTACTTGTTTTGAGGCTGGTAGCTGGACACACTGATTATGCTTAGTTACGAATAAAACCATTGATTTGCGCGGCCAGAGGAATGTCCTTCACAGAATCTCGGTCTCTCTCGACAGTATCCCGATTGAGGCACTGTGTGTGTTACTGAGTGTTTTCCGAATAGATACGAGGGTGAGTCAAATGAAAACTTTTAATATGTTTTAAAATATTATTTATTGTGCAGTAGTGGTACAAAGCTGTATCACTTTTCAACATAATCTCCTCCACGCTCAGTGCAAGTCCTCCGGCGCTTACAAAGTGCATAAATTCCCTTAAAAAAATTCCTTTGCTAGTCCGCACAACCACTCATGCACCGCGTGGCTTACCTCTTCATCAGAACGGAATTTCTTTCCTCCCGTTGCGTCTTTGAGTGGTCCAAACATATGGAAATCATTTGGGGCAACTTCTGGTTAGAATGGTGGATGGGGAAGACACTAAGAATGCAGGTCTACTATTGTCGCTACTGTTATACGGGCAGTGTGGATCCTATCATTGTCATGTCGCAAAAGGACACCTGCTGACAGCAGTCCACTTCGCTTTGATTTGGTTATAGGCCGCAGATGATTTTTTTAGGAGATCTGTGCTTGATGCACTGGTGACAGTGGTCCCTCTAGGCATTTAATGCTCCAAAATGACGCCTTTTTCGGCCCAAAAGAGAGTCAGAATAACCTTCCCTGCTGATCGTTCTGTTCGAAACCTCTTTGATTTTGGTGATGAGGAATAGCGCCATTTCTTGCTCGCTCTCTTCGTTTCCGGTTGGTGGAAGTTGACCCAGGTTTAGGTCCCCCGTAATGATTGCTGGAAAGAAGTCATCACCTTTTCGTTCAAAGTGCAGAAGAAGTTCTTCACAAACATCAACTCGTCGTTCTCTCATTTCAGGAGTCAGCTGCCGTGGCACGCATCTTGCAGACACTTTGTGAAACAAGAGCACATGATGCACAATGTGGTGTGCTGACCCATGACTAATCTGTAAACATGCTGCAATGTCATTCGGTGTCACTCGGCGGTTTTCCTTAACTATGATTTCAACTGCTGCAATGTTCTGTGGAGTCACAACTCGTTGTGCCTGGCCAGGACGAGGAGCACCTTCCACTGAAGTCACACCATTTGGCCCCGGCGGAGGTTCGCGTCCTCCCTCGGGCATGGGTGTGTGTGTGTGTGTTTGTCCTTAGGATAATTTACGTTAAGTAGTGTGTGAGCTTAGGGACCGATGACCTAAGCAGTTAAGTCCCATAAGATTTCACACACATATATACTTTTGAACACATCACTTGCGAACTTCCTACTCCATTCGTAGACTTTCTGATGTGACAAACTTACATCACCGTAACATACCTTCGTCGACGAATTGATATAGGTTTGACACTTTCACTACGCAAAAACCGAGTAACAGGACACTGTTCTTCCCAGGTGCAAGTCGCAAGCGGGGCGGCCATATTTATACTCATAGTGCGAGGGTATGTGTGCATCTGCACTGTGCTGGCACCTACGGACCATTCTGCACGCTGTTTGTAGCACGCTTACCAACTTACAGCATAAAGGCGCGAAATTTCGATTTGTTATTACAAATTTAAAGTTTTCATTTGTCACCCTCATATTACAATTCGCCAGACAGCAGTGCGCAGGTGGCTTAAGAGTGGAAGACGCGACAAAGTAAGAAAAAATAACTGAACAAGAAATAACCGACAAACGGAAACTAAACAAGTGGAGAACTGATACATGGCAGACGGAATGGGGCACAACTGATAAAGGAAGGCGAGTGTACTCTTCCTTCACCAGTATCCGCGAGCAGATGAATCTGAAGTACATAAATCAGACACGCGGCATGGTACAGATTCTCATATGCCATGGCCCGCACCGTGTGCATCTCCACAGGTTTGGCCTAAAACAGTCTCACACTTGTGCCTGTGGTAAAAATGGCACTCCAGAACACATAGTGCTCATCTGCGACGGCCTAGGATATAGACGACCGAATTGAGGCAGCCAAGAAACGGGAGAGATAATAAGCACACAAGATGACAGGAACCCTATAAACAGCACCAAAGACTAATTATCTTGAGCACTATACGCGGCGTACGGACGGGAGATACCGTACGCTAGAATAAGGAGGCTCTACATATTACAGGTCAGCAGTACAAAATAAACGACACAGATACAAATACAGAAACTGAATCGGACGCCATATCACAGACAGAGAATGGAAACGAAATAAACATATAAAAATAGCAAAAGTAAACTATGGTTCTCGAACACTAAATCGAATCAATCTGAAAAAGCCAATTCTCTCTGTAGTTGGTTGCTGTACCATTTCATAGCATGTAACACTATCTGCAGATGTAACATTTCTTCTTGTTTCGCTGCATCAAGTGTGACTGGTTCGAAGTTTTACAGAGCCCTCCTACCTGATACAGCTGACTGTGTCATTTTGAATCAACTTCCAGTCTCCACTGTTACTCTAAGTTTTGAAACACATTGTGACCTAATCAACCTATTACTAATTATCACCACAGTGCAGATAACGTATGTAACGGATGTGACTATACAAAGAAGGAATAAAGGGAAGAGCTGTCACATCATATCTACGTCAAATTGCAATCTCTTATTTTTTTCCATTCAGTATACTTTTAATTTTAACTTATAATATATCCGCAATCTTTTATGTTAGCAACAAGTTTAAACAAAACTTTATATGTAAATTTGTAGTTTTCTACATATTTTCTATCCTGTTGTAAGATTATCAAAAAAGAATTGTGCTAGTAAGAAAACTGAATTTGTATGATACAACATGTAAAATCACACATTACACGACCTGGTATATAACAATAAGCCGTAGGCCTTTACCTGAGAAGCAGATAAATAAATTAATGTAGTCGGTTTTGGAGATGGCGTGCAGGTGGAAGACACAGCATGAAAACGACAGGCATCCCGTGTGGTGGTCCCATAGCACGTCCGGTACGGCGATACTTCTATTCGCCCACGAGCAGCAGCAGAGGTGTCCCGCGTCTGTGTTGAACACCTTACAGACAGGAAGATCGGCTTTTCATCCGCGCAAGATTGGCAGGGCCCGCTTCGTCAGCCAGTCGCCTTTACAACCAGCAACAGTGGGACTTGCTGATTAGAAGTCCTCAACACTACAGGACGACTGTGGACTTTCAGCAGTGGACTACAGCTCGTGGGCACTGTAACAATTCAAAAGAGCATTCTGCAGCTCTGTCCGAAAGAACAGGCACCAATCTGGTCTTCCATCGGTACCTGTAATCCACGTGGAATGACCTGTCTCTCTATCTCTGTGAATGAGCTCCAGAAGGGCGGATGTTTTATAGCAGGCGATGGCGTTATTCCCCAAACCATGGTGACTGAATGTACACTCGTTTCCTGAACCTGTCAGCGCTTTCGGCTGCTCCACTGTTTCAGAACGTTCTTTTATGTAACGTTTGCATCCTTACTACATCTCCAAGTGAAATAACGGCTTCCAGCCTGGTTACAGTAGCACGTTTTGTCTGCTCCGCACTGTTGCCGAAGTGCTGAATCAGTTTTTCTTGGTATGCCCCCCTCATACTCTGATGAAATGTACCCTCACCTGGTTTGTACTTTGTGCCTCTTGTATTGAGGGCCCCGGCTACTAGGAATGTTGCCAATTTTAAGAATATGGGAAATCTGATATATTGATATTTCAAAAATGTTTTTATCGGCAGCAGATATATCGAAAGCAATCATCAAAATATCGGCATATCGACGGTACAAATATCGGCGTACAAGTGAAGAAAAAATGTAAGTATCCTAGCTCTACATTTTAAATATACTCCCAATTTTAGAGCTGTACACTTAAGTATTGACTTATTATTAGATATTATGAGCATCAACAAGCTAGCAGTCTGGTTATCCCGCTTATAGCAATAACTGAAAGGAAAACGACACACGTTCATGCTTCGCGATAGCCAATTTGCTGACAAGGGTAACTCTATGTAATTTCACAGTAAAAGGTGTCCGATGAGACTGTCGTTCACTGTCGTCACATATCGGATTTGTGTGGAACATTTGATTTCGCCTACTCTGCTTCTTTTAATTTCTGCAAACGCCAGCGAACTAGCAGTAGTACTGCTCAAACTGTGCGGTGAAGTTAAACGTTTTGACGCTAGACGCTTCAGTCTGGAACCAAGAGACCGCTACGGTCGATGGATCGAATCCTGCCTCGGGCATGGATGTGTGTGATGTCTTTAGGTTAGTTAGGTTTAAGTAGGTCTAAGTTCTAGGGGACTGGTGACCTCAGATGGTAAGTCTCATAGTCCTCCAAGCCATTTGAACCATTAAACGTTGTAGCTTCTCTTCGTAGCGCATAGCGCCGCATTTTCCCTCACACGTCTACGCCTTCCGCAACGACCAGAAACGTCATTAACTTCTTTGTGCATTAGTTTTAGCAACTGTTTTTGAAGAATGCCGGTGTGGAGAAAGAGATCACCAGATGCATTGTAAAACATTTTAACACAACTGGAGTTCTATTTCTTCACAATGGATTTCTTGTTCTTCCCTTCACACGACCTCCCCCCCCCCCTCCCCTCCCAGTACAATCAAACGGTTCAAATGGCTCTGAGCACTATTGGACTTAACATCTGAGGTCATCAGTCCCCTAAAGCTTAGAACTACTTAAACCTAACTAGCCTAAGGACATCACAAACATCCATGCCCGAGGCAGGATTCGAACCTGCGACCGTAGCGGCCACGCGGTTCCAGACTGAATCGCCTAGAACCTCTCGCCCACATTGGCTGGCAGTACAAACTTCTTCTTTGTGTCACGTATACTTGCTTCACACAGCGATAGAGAAAGAATGTACTTGATGCAAGCTCCAAAAGTAGTACGTGTTGTTCACACAGGAAAAGTAAAACTATGTTGTACTAGAATTAAAATATATATATATATATATATATATATATATATATATATATATATATATATATAACACGAAAGAAAAGTATAGGCACTCGATATTGCCATTTCGATATGGATATGTCGATGAATAATATATCGTCGATATACATTGATATTATATTGAATGAACGTCGACATATAGATATTTTACGATCAGCCCTACCGCCTACACCACATTTCGACAACCGACAGCAAGGGCGTGCTGTGGATTTCTGAAGCCGTGCCTAGGCGCATCTCCACTCATCGAGAACGCTGAGTCTCTGACAGTGGTTCACAGCCACGGCAGGTCGCAGGGACGCGCGGTCGCCGCATCCGCCTCCGACGTGGCCGTAGCACTGACCACAGGAAACACCATGACACCGGCTGGTTCCTCGCCGGCCACTGTCGTGCCACTTTGCACTTTCGGGCGGTAAGGACTCAGCCTGACTGCTGCTAGGCAGAGCGAGGAAGGCGACGGAGCGATTCCTGAACTCTCGCCAATAAATGGAGTGGTGTTTCATTAGCGCTCCGGCACTTACAGGATCTCTCACCCCTGATCTTAGCTCGACCATCTGACAACGCGTCCTATTAGTTGCTTCAACCAGCAATATCTATTGACAATGCTATACGCTAATTCGTGTTATAATTGTGGAGGGGAGTGCATAATCTGTATCGTAATCTACGCTACTGGCCATGAAAACTGCTACACCAAGAAGAAATGAAGATGATAAACAGGTACTGATTGGACAAATATATTATACTAGAGCTGACACGTAATTAGGGTGCATACATCACAGAGCAAACACCTCTGGCCGCAATAACGGCCTCGATACGCCTTGGCATTAAGTCAGACATAACTTGTATGGCGTGTGCAGGTACAGCTGTCCATGCAGCTTCAACACGATACCACAGTTCATCGAGACTAGTGACTGGCGTATTGTGACGAGCCAATTGCTCAGCCACCGTTGACCAGACGTTTTCAGTTGGTGAAAGATCTGGGCAATGTGCTGGCGAGGGCAGCAGTCGAACAATTTCTGTATCCAGAAAGTCCTGTACAGGACCTGCAACATGCGGTCAGACATTATCCTGCTGAAATGTAAGGTTTCGCAGGGATCGAATGAGGAGTAGATCCAGGGGTCGTATCACATCTGAAATGTAACGTCCACTGTTCTATGTGCCGTCAATGCGAACAATAGGCGACAACGACATGTAACCAATGTCACCGCAGAAAATGGATTCATACGAAAAAAAATGACGTTCTGCCATTCGTGCACTCAGGTTTGTTGTTGAGGCGCTCCTGTCTGTGATGCAACGTCAAGAGTTACCGCAGCCACGGTCTCTGAGCTGATAGTCCATGCTGCTGCAAACGTCGTCGAACTGTTCGTGAAGTTGGTTGTTGTCTTGCAAACGTCCCTATCTGTTGACTCAAGGGTCGAGACGTGGCTGCACCATCCGTTACAGTAAAGCGGATAAGATGCCTGACATCTCGATTGCTTGTGATACGAGGTCATTGGGATCCATCACAGAGTGCCGTGTTACCCTCCTGAACAGACCGATTCCAGATTCTGCTAACAGTCATTGGATCTCGACCAACGTGAGCAGCTATGTCGCGATACGATATACCGCAACAGCAATAGGCTACAATCCGACCTTTATCGAAGTCGTAAACTTGATGGTACGCATTTCTCCTCCTCACACGAGGCATCACAACAACGTTTCACCACGCTACGCCGGTCAACTGCTGCTTGTGTATGAGAAATGGTATGGAATCTTTCCTGATGTCAGCGCGTTGTTGGTGTCGCCACTGGCGGCAAGCTTGTGTGAATGCTCTGAAAAGCTAATCATTTGCATATCACTGCATCTTCTTCCTTAGGTGAAATTTCTCGTCTGTAGAACGTCATCTTGATGGTGTAGCAATTTTAAATGGACAGTAGTGTATTCAAAATTTGCTGTATGACTCCTAAAGTAAATCTGATTTTAGTATCACTACGATTATTTATGCGGATAAATCTACGAATGTTGACATAAATCATTAATGGCAAATAAAAAAAATTCTTGTTGCAAACGTCCGCCTGCTTACTCTACGGGCGAGCGTTGCTGTCAATCTTGCAGAGGATACGGGCTCGATTCCCAGTACTGCCACGGATATTTCCTTTGTAGAACATTGGAATGTGGTACACTCAGGCTCGTTGTGCGAAATGAAGAGTAACTTGACAGAGTAGCACCGTAACTACGTCTACTAATCCGATAACGGCAGATCCTCGCCCCTACTTACTGGATGTCGTTGGCGTCACTGGCATAGTGTGACAGGGCGGTCAGTTCGGTCCCATGGGTCACTGGACATATCCAAGACAGCGGTGCCATTTGGCCTAAGAGTAAAACTTGATCCTCTGCATGTGAAATGTGGGTCTTCGGAGTTTGTTGGTGAGGATACAAAATACCGTACCGTCTGAGCTTCGTGCGGGGACACCCCTGTGTACAAAAGTAGAGGAGAAAGGCAGAGAGGCGGTGAAGAGAGTCGTTTGTGAGCCTACGAACTGGAAGGACCGGGAGTGGTAGTAAACTCGTTGAGGGAGTCTCCAGTGTGAGCTACGAATAATACTGTACTGTATAAGATGTGGGACGGCTCACTGCCGCGACTGTACTTGCAAAAACAGTTAGTTTCTATCCCTCCTGGAATTTTGATTCGTCCCAAACTCCATGTGTGTTTCAACTAACCTTCCTCTACGATATCTCGGAACATCTGTTTGGTCATACTCTATAATGATGATGATGACGATGATATTTAGCTTGTAGCGCGCTGAAATACGCGGTTATCAGCGCCCATAAAATCCTAATTTTGTCACAGTTCAGACACGCCTCTCTTCCCGTATGATAATGATATGATGAGAAGAACACAAACACCCGGCTACCGGCTGGAGAAAATCCCCAACCTGGGAGAGAATCAAAGCCAGGGTCCCGTGATCCACATGTAGCAACGCTAGCTACTGGACCACGAGCTGCAGAAGTGCGTATTCGACTATCCAGGAGGCAATCTGTTGTTGAGAGATGCACTCTACTCAACTAAATATAGAATAAAAGCAGAACGCTCTCACCGTGCTGTTTTGGTCTCCCTAGTTGTATGCTGTATTTAAGGTAGGTAACTGAATTCAGCTGTTATCGGGAATGAGTGATGCAGACTGTGCTGAGTAGGTTCACGAACAATATTTTGGATCGAACGAGGAACCGTATAATGTCCCTGTCCGGGTCTGTGCTATTTGCCGATATTTTATCGTTTTTTGTATTAAAGCTGTGCCGATGGGCTGCCCGTACTGCCGATTAGTCACCTATAGTTCTGCGATGGACAAGCGAACCACATCGTATAGCGTACAGACCTGTTCCAGCTTCCTTATGGTCATTACAGGCGCGTCTAAGTAGGGTCAAGGGTCAGTGTTGATGCAGATTGTTGCTTCAATGGCTGCGCTGCGTGAATAGCACATGGGTCATTCGTAAGAAGTAGATTATTGGCCAAAGATTTATTCTGGTGCTTCAGATATTAACCTTATCTAAAATTCTGAACCACAGGTATGGCGAGGGTGTGTTATATTAGCCTTCAGTGTCTAATTTAAAAATGAAATTGTAGTTGCTATTAACTATGTGTCATAGGTTAAATTATATATGGTGTTTTATTTTGGGTTTGAAAATTAAGCGCAATTCCACATGCTGGTTTTTTTATGCTGTGTTAATTTAAATTGTCCTTGTCCGTATCACTTAATCTTTAATCTCTGAGCTATGATTGTGTTATTCAAAACCGTGTTCTCCTGCACATGCTCATTATTTTAGTAAGTATTTTATGACGATTCATTAACTCGCTGTTTTTCGTTAAAATTCCGGGCCTGTAAAATGTTATTAAGAAATGAACTATTTTTATTATGCTAGTAGATGGAATTTTGCTGTCACACGCGTGAAGGGGTAGTACTGACTGGTCCAAACGTTAGGGTACTTTAGAGTAAGACGTGATCTGCTGCTCAGGTGATAAATTGTAAGAAACCTATGAAAAACACCTTTTCGCACAAGATGAGAGGTGTACAGCTTCAGAACGAA
The DNA here is from genome assembly GCF_023897955.1 of Schistocerca gregaria. NCBI lineage: Eukaryota > Metazoa > Arthropoda > Insecta > Orthoptera > Acrididae > Schistocerca > Schistocerca gregaria. Next base: position 63,172,070 of record NC_064923.1, on the reverse strand, counting down.
GTCGCCGGATAATCATTTGCAACTCGTAGCAACAAGTTGGACTTGAAATTTTACTTTTGGTCCCTGCTCATACAGCAGAAATTTATTGTCACTTTTAGGAAAGCTTTAGTAGATACAAGTCTAGTATTAACACTAAAGTAAGCATAAAATTTCCTGAGATGCAACACAAGTGTGGAGGTCTACCAGAAAACCCGTTAGTATCCACCTATACCACTTCACATATGTTAATAAGTGAAATTACCCAGTGTCTCAGAAGTATAGGCAAAAACACGCTTACTAATTTGTAGACCTATAGACCCAGGGAAGACATTAACATAAAGCCAACCAATACAACCTAGCCATGTTCAATATGCAAGTACACTACATTCACACAGCTACAGTAGTACAAAATTTGAAGTATAGTATTAAGCCTTCATAGATAGAACATGTTGTTGTGAAAAGTACTATTTATTACATTTGTCTATCAAAATTGTGTAGAAGATTTGCTAACGGTTAAGCAGAATCAGTTCATGTGTTCGTTAACATACGCAAAATCTATTGCAATGATGTAGGACAATAACTCAATCACCATTACAATTAGATCTTTCCAGTACTGGTTCTGTCAGTATAGTATTATTAAAATAGATATTTGTAGTTTATAAGATGGCTTGCAATTCATCTCTCCACCAGCACTACTTTTCAAATCGACGACTTTTTTTAATATTTTGAACTATTATCGCATCACCTTGTATATTACGTCCAAACAGAATAGCGACAAGTTGGAATGTATCTAGATAACTGCGATTATTATCTGCTACAGTTACGAAGAAAGGTTGCAACGATATAAATTCAGAACTATTATACCGTTTCATTGAAACCGGACAGTTGTAAATATAACGGGGATTAACAGATCCTCTAGAAAAGATGTACAGCTATGGAGTAGAAAACAACCCTGTTGCTATAGATGACTGGTTTCCTGCGATCTCATTTTAAAAGCAAGGAAGAAAAATTTACAGAATCCACAACTGTGTTTCTGTATTAATATCATTGTTAAATAAAGGTCAATTTCATATGAAATATTGGATGCAAATTGGTCGTTAAATGTAAAAAGCGTAATTGTCATATTTGTTTCATTAGCGTATGGTACAAAACTCGTTTTCAATAACAGGAGAAAGTGAGTAATTTGGGGTGTGATTTTCTCTTTGTAAACGTTGGTCAATTATGGAGGATCCTAAAATACGGGTTTATTACTCAACATGCGCCAGGCACCAGGTAGCCTGTTACATCAGTTGATTATACCTAAACTGAAGATGGCGGGGCGAGGAAGGAAATGGATTATTGACGTCAGCATCGGGGCATTACGCGGAATCAGCGGCGACGTGTGAAAGTGTGAACCAGACCGGAATTTGAACCCGGGATCTCCTGCTTACTAGACGGTTTCATTACCACTGCACCTCCCGCAAACAGTGCTTGTCTCAACTACGTGGACTATCTCGTTACGAGTCTCGATCGACTCGCACTCCCATCTAGCGCAACCTACCCGCAGCCCTCGTCCTTGTTCGCCGCACACGCTCCTCACAGATGGCCACAGGAGGTCAGATGTATTTATGCATCAGCACTTAAGAAAGTGATTCATTCCGCATCGGAGGGAATCATTTATATAAATGCTTGGTGTCTGTTCTTTTGGACATCTCCGTGAGAAATGACACCACGGACTCATACACTGATGAACCTAAAAATTATGACCGCCTTCTTAATGCATTGTTTGTCCGTAACTGGAACGAAATACATCACTGATTCCGAAGTTTGTCGGTAGCTTTTTGGAGGTAGACGTGTACACCCAGACCGTGTAATCCGCGTGAATAAAGGGCCACTGATCTCCGTACGCGGTGATGGTGCCTGATGGCGACCATGGTAGGTTACACTGGATTTGCATCAGGTGATTTTGGTCGCCTGAAAACCAACATGACTTCAATACAATGGTCGTCAGATCACTTTAGCACGGTTCAGGCTCCGAGAGACAAAAAATTATGTTTCTGAGAAATGACGTCACTCTCGCGGAAGACATCAAGCATTGAGGTCTGCAGGTGGTTCGCAACTGTCAATGTGTCTTCGATTACTACCACTGGTTCCCTGCAAGTACAGGAGCGTAATAATGCTCCCACCAGCCTGAGTCCTTGGCACGCCGCATGTTACGAGCTCCCTTTCGGCTCCATGACGACGTTTCAGGAGACGACCACCGACCTAGAGTAGTAAAATTGTGATTCACCCGAATAGCCGACACTTTTCCGTTGATCGAACCCCGATGGCACAGCGTCCACAGTAATCGTGATTTACAATGTCCTTGGGTCAATATGTGAACACGTAGGCGTGTTATGCTGAGGAGTTCCGTGTTTAATAATGTACGATGAACGTTTTGCCCCGAAACACTTGTGGGTGCACCAGCAATGTGCTCTTTTGACAGGGAGGCAACAGATCATCATCTATTCTACTTTACAGACCAGACAAGCCTCCGAGCCCAGTGTTCTGTGAAGAGTCGTGGACATCCAACCATTTAGTGCCTAGTGGTAGTTTCACTGGCCTGCTACTTCTTTCCGTACATTCTCACGTCAGTAGCACGTGAACATTCGATTAGCTTAGTTGTTTTCGAGTTACTCGTTCACAGGCTTAGCGTATCTCAATGGATCTCCATGTTTACAACACATATTTGGGCTAGGGTGATCCTCTGTCCGGGACTTCTCCTCTTACATACCTTTTCTACCGCGTCACGTGTCCTCAACGCCATCAGGAGGCATCCAGCGTCGCTGTGGGCAGTGATTTAGCATTTCAGTGTATAATATCAGCAAATGTTTTGATGGGTCGAAGACGCGCAAAATGTAGCTGGCACAAGGCATCATCTCAACGTGGTTCTTACATATATTTGCACGTTTCATAAGCTGTGACATGCGTGAAAGGGACCTCTCTCGGGTACGAGCTGCTTAATTTTTTATTTTTCTCGTAGTTTGGTTCAAATATTTCAAATGGCTCTGGGCACTATGGGACTTCTGAGGTCATCAGTCCCCTAGAACGTGGAACTACTTAAACCTAACTAACCTAAGGACATCACACACATCCATGCCCGAGGCAGGATTCGAACCAGCGACCGTGGCGGTGGCGTGGTTCTAGGCTACAGCGCCTAGAACCACTCGGTCACAGCGGCCGGCTCTCGCTATTTTCTTACTTTTATTCCATCTCCGTTTTGACAACTTACTATAATTTTTTTCTTATACGTCTCAGATGGGTTAAACTTGACTCGCGAACGGAGTGAAGGAGAAACGTCTCCCTAAAAGCTTCCATACGAACCCTTATATCTCGCATATTATCTCCATGGTCTTTACGCGAGACGTATCGTGGCGCCACTAGAATCGTTTAGCACTTGGCTTCAAATTCAGGTACTCTAAATTTATCGCGATAATGCCTTGCAGATAGAGCACCGTCTTCCCACCAAAGATTCTCATTTGATTTCAGGAATCCTATCCGTAATACTTGCGTGCCGATCGAACCTATCAGTAACAAATTCAGCAGCCCATTTCTGAATTCCCTCGATGTTTTCTTTTACTTCGTACTGGTGGGGATCCCAAACACATGAATAGTACTCAAGAATGGGTTGAACTAGCATTCTATATGCCGTCTGGTTTGTGGATAAGCTAAGCTTTCGCAAAATTCACCCAATGAAATGAACCAGAGATTCGCCTTCCCTATAACCAACATAACGTATTTATTTTGTGTCATACAGCTTTGCAACGCTGGGCCTAGATTCTTAATCAACTTGACTGTGTCTAGCAGAACGTTGCTAATGATGTGTTATAACTTTGCAGGACTGATTTTTCTTACTCATCGGCATTAACTTACATTTTTCTACATTTATAGCTGGCTTCCATTCATCACACCAACTAGAAAGTTTGTCTAAGTCGTCTTGTATCTTCCTAGAGTCATTCAACATCGACAGCTTTCTCTAGACCACAGCATCGTCAGAAAACAACACCAGATTATTGACACCTAGTCCGTTAAATCATTTATGTATATAGAAAGCAGCAGCTGTCCTATTACACTTCCAAAGGGCATCTTGAGGGCATCCTTGTCTCTGATGAACACTGACCATCTAGCAACACGTACCCGGTTTCATTACTTGAAAGTCTTCGAACCACTGACACAGCTGAGAACGTAAACAGTATGCTTGGATCTTCGTCAACAATCTGAAGTGGACATCGTGTCAAATGTTCTTCAGAAACGTTGGAATATGGAAGCACTCCACTCATGACTTGTACGATACCATGCGAGAAAAGAGCAATCTGAGTTTCACACGAAAGATGCTTTCTAAATCTATGGTGAATTGTGGACAAGAATTTTCCTGTTTCGAAGAAATTTATTGTATTTGAACTCAGAATTTGTTCAATAATTCTGCAGCAAACAAATGTAATTATGCGGGTAAGTTATTTTACCGTTTTTATTCCGTCGCTTGGGACTTAGAGCTGGGTGAGATATTCGTGGCAAACGTAGGCTAAGGAAGGTGTCAATGACGCTGAGTGAAGCCTAATTGGGATCCCATCTGGACCTGATGACTTACTGGTTTCAGTTCTACGTGTTGCTTCTCTACGCCACGGATTCCAATTTCTATATCCTCCATGCAACAGTTGAACAGCGGTGTGCTGGTTTGGTCTTCTTGCTGGAATTATTTCTTAAAGGTGAAATTTAAGACTTCAAATTTCCTTTTGCAGTCTTCTGTGGCCACCCCAGAGTGCTCGACTAGTGACGAGATAGAAGCCGTCGACTCACATAGCCATTCTACGTCGACCAGAATTTTCTCGGTTTCTCGGGACCACTTTTTTTTGAACGGAGAGTGCACTAGCCTCTCTTTCCCGGGCATTTTCGTAATGTGATTACTAAACTAGGAAGTGTCTGGACATGAATTTCATGAGGGACTCACAATTAGATTTCCGGTATATCGACTAAATTATAGAACTTTTTCTACATTTTCTTACAATAAATAAAGAAATGCTGATCAGAATTTAATGTAGGTGTGTTAAACAAAAACTTGTGTAATCACATAACCACAGGTTACGTGTCATACTATTTGATCTTCAAAAAATGAATTGTATTAACGTAATTCATAATAATAATATGTGATACATATTTTATTAAAAAGTATAGTTTATACAGAGATACAGAAATAAATCTTATTTCCATTATGTGTTCAGTGGACTCTTTCCTACTACATAACTGCGGGTGTCATGAAATACTATTTGGTCCACAGGAAGATGAAGTATATTTATTTGTATTAGACAAAGTGGAGTCAAAACGATATTTCTCTTTAAGGGACACTCTACCTTTCTGTGCGTCATTTCAACTCTCTAGGCACCAAAGGGTAAATGAAAATACCTACAAAAGGGTTAAAAGACAGAGGAAGAACCTTACGATAGTGATAATGAAATGGGGAGAGCAGGTTTCATATCTAAGAAACGTTCGCTGCAGTTTTAGCAACTTACATATCCAGATGGTCAGTTTACTGACTTACATTTGAAATAATTCCTTTTATAATAGATATATTGTAGTAAAGAAAATTTTGATTGTACTCTTTCGAATCTCGTTCCTATAAACAATTTCAGTTTTTTTTAAATTTCTTATATAATATATAATCGTAATTGTAAACAATTTTTGTATTTTACCCCTTGAAAAAAATATGATACTTGTCCCTAGAAAAGTCTCATTTCTGTGATGTCGTTTCGCTTGAACTGCAAGGAATATCTTGCAGTTAGAAGCAGAAAAAATTAATTGGCAGGATGTATTTACACGTTTAGATACGGCCTCAGACACAGTCGAGTTGAATAGGCTACAGTTTTTCTTAAGATATCAGGGATAAAATAGAGTGAGCAAAATAGAGCTTCAACTTGTATAGAAATCAAACTGTAGTTACAAGGAACGAAGTACACGAGAGGGAACCAGCAGTTTATAATACAGTGAAACAGGACTGTAGTCTGTCCTTGACAATATTCAATATGCACATCAACAAGGCAGCGAAGGAAACCGCAGACACATTAGGAAAGTGAATTCAGAGGTTCATGGAGAAGAAATAATATGGTTCATGTTTTCCGATGGCGTTCGAGCTTTGTCAGAGACGTCAAAAGAGTTGGAAGAACCATTAAATGCAATGGTTTTCTTGGAAAGTTATTAATAAATCTGAAATAATGATCAGGTGACTTAGATGGAATTCGATTAGGAAACGAGACACTACGATTACTACAAATTGTTAGCTAACTGAACAACAATATATGTGAAGAGTCCAGAAGCAGAGGGGATATACATTCCTGATAGCTGATGGATAAAAAGCATTCCTGAAACTCTTTTTCGCGTCTCATACGACTTTTAGTGCTAGAAAGTGTTTTCTTGTTGCATTTGTACAGTGTTACAAAAGACCACTGGCGTTTTTGAGAAATGAGTGAAAATCACACGAGAATATGCAGGATCGAACTGCGGGGAAAAAGATGTTTTTGGCACAACTCGACCAAACGAAGGGATCGGTTGGTAGTATACATCCTGAGGCGTTTAGACATCATCAGTTTGGTAATGGAGGGAACTGCAGGCGTAAATATTGGAGAGAGAGACTACCGCAAAGAAGTTGAAATAAACGCCAGGTCCAGTAGTTTTGAAGAGGCCCAGGTGATGGCGCGGATAGACTGGAGTGGGGAGCAACATCAGATTGGTCTTTGGACAACGAAAAATATATTAATAACATGTTTCCGGCTTCCAACCGCGTCATGTGGATAAAGTCCCGTGTATTTTCGACCTACCTCTACTCGGCCATTGTCAGGTGGTAAATTAGTGCTGTTTCACCGTGGCCTCGCCGTTATATAACCGCGCATGACGTCATTTGTGGTTGCTTCCTCGACAATTATGGTAATGTCTTCGCCACTGGCGGCCGCGGTGGCCGTGCGGTTCTGGCGCTGCAGTCCGGAACCGCAGGACTGCTACGGTCGCAGGTTCGAATCCTGCCTGGGGCATGGATGTGTGTGATGTCCTTAGGTTAGTTAGGTTTAAGTAGTTCTAAGCTCTAGGGGACTTATGACCTAAGATGTTGAGTCCCATAGTGCTCAGAGCCATGTTTTCGCCAGTCGTCTGTCGCGCCTGCTTCAGACTCGCGATGGCCGGGTCCCACGCTTTCCTGAGCTGCAAACCGCCATCCTTGCTGATGGTTTTGTGAGTTATTTGTTTCTCTGTCGTTTATTTGGTAATACGCAGTCGTAATATCCGTCTGTCTTCATAACGACAGAAGCCACGTCGTGTGCGTTCTGCCAGGGTTAATTTTTCAGGACGACGCAGGTGTAACCGTAAATTGTCCTTGATATGCCTCATGAGCTGTCTTTTTTTTTTCTGTGAGCCTGAACACATAAAATGCTGTGTCTCCTTAGGAGCCGACAAATATTTTTCTACACTGTTCCATACAAAGCCATATACATCAGTTTCTTGCTCGCTTCTTCTGTGATTTTTGTTTTGCATGTCTCACTAGAGACAGCGTGTGATACCTGGCGGTGTTTGTAGCCATTTTTCGGGAAGACTTTTCGAAGGTATCTTAGTTGTGGTGGCAGATTTTCAGCGTCTGACACAATTTTAGTACCGTGGACGATGGTATTCAAACAGCCACGTTTTTATGCCGGATGGTGGTGGCTGAAAGAGTGCGAATACCGATCGGTATGTGAAGCACTTCCGTAAACATTTTGGCTTACGCGCACAATGGTTTCTAGCGATCGAGTAAGTCAAAGGTTATGGGATAGAGTGATGCAAAAAGCCATAGAGATAACAAATACCTGAAAACATCAGCTAGGTCGAGTGTTTGCAGCAGTGAATAGTCTATGATCCGACTATCGCGAAGTTGCAGCACATGCGACAAACGATGGACCAAAGCAATACCGTATTTGGTGAGGAAGAGAGCAATATTGACGTCACAGCCAGCAGCGTGGCTACCTAACGGCAAAGCCACGGTGACACGGTAGTCATTTACCACTTAATCATGGCCGAGGAGATCTCAGTAGGAAACTCATGGGATTTTAACCACCTGACGCAGCTGCAAGCCCGAAATGTTTTTGTTAATTCATACCTCTGTGAGGCTATGCGTTAAAAAAAATGTATGTAAAATGCGCGAAGGTTTTCACTCATTTCACCGCCTCACCGTAACCTGAACTCTTACATAGGGGTTCACTTCGAGCAGCAGTCTGTTCTTCTCGTAAAAAATCCAACGTTCACCGTCGGCTCTGTATGGCCCACAGTTGTGCAACCCATGACCACATGCAATGAAGACCCAAAGAAAGTGGTACACCTTGAAACGAAACTTGTTGTACCGTTCTAATATTTTATTAAATTAATAGGACGCACAAATCATTAGCAAGAGTTTCTTCTCTTGCAGGTAATACCTCAGCTGGTGTCCAAAGGAGGGCATGGACTAAACAGTGTTATTTATTGTATTTTTTTAATGATGTGTACCACGTTTCCCATTGTCCGTTCCTTTGTGCTGCCTGGACGGTATAAATGAGTGTGAACTAGCAGAAAGCTTTGGGCACAGATTGTAACACTACATGAATGGTCGTTCTGGGGTAGGGTAGTAACAACCCCCCAAGCGTGAACAAGTTTAGCAGAGACCAAGTTTGCAGATCAGGGCAAAGATGACACGAAGGCGCGCGTATTGGCTCTGTCAGGCTGGCGCGCCACCCCCTGCACGTTTGTAAGCGGAACGGTTAGGCGAATTCGGTTAGAGGAGCACTTGTTCCAGGGTCGTGGTGCTGGAGAGACATGGAGACACAGCTCTCGTTTTGGTAATGTTAACATAGGTATTAGATTGTCTGAAATCTGCTCTGTAATGAAGTCTAGATGTTGAAATCACGTGCGAAATTATCAATGAACCCCATAAGGGTACTGATTTTCTTAATTTATTCGAATTTCAGTAGATTTTGCGTTAGTGCCTTGTTCAGGCAACGCACAATGTGCCTTAAGCTCACGGTCACGTTATTGCTCTGTGCTTAACGGAAATTCACTCATTCAATGTATTTTAATCTGATCTTCAATTTACAGTAATATTTTGTGGTTTTTATTTATTTTCCATATGTTTTCTTTGTGAACTTGTTTTCGCGCCACGTGGCCGGTTGGAGCTACCGCCGAATTGATAAATTGCAGTTTCTGTCTGAAACTATATTGCACACGATGAATAATCATACGATAGTGAGCGAGTGTAAAATAGGTAAGCAATAATCGTGTGTCCATATTTTTCTGGGTTTCTGTTGGTTACTGAAACTTGGCCATGTGGGTTGAACAGTATTGAAGTGATGTTTCTTGTGCACCCCCATAATGAGTTGATTGGTTGGTGATGTTGTGCGTTAAGTAAAATATTCGAGCCACTACAAAAAGTATTGGATTTCAATGCCCACAGATTTGATAAAGATTTGCGAAATACTCTTCCACCCCGACCTAGATTTGCTTGTGGTGTCTTTGCGGAACATGTTCTAAGTAATCTATAGTAACTGAATGTAATAACGAGGGTTTAAGTATAATTGTGCGGATGCATAGAATTACATCTGCGGTCCTGTGTCCTATTCCATAATTACGTGGCGAAACTGAACCATGTTAACTACAGACCGGTTTAATGATGTAAGTGGAAGAGAAATACGACTAGTTGTTGAAATACCATCGGTACTGAATAAATATCAATTAATTACCGTCGACTGATTATTTACTCCTTCCATCATAAATAATAGGTGGTAGTCAGTAACACAGTCGAATTTTGGGTCATGAAAGCAAATAAAAGCCATATAATGCCTATTAAGCCCTGTATAGGTGCCTTTTGTAGTGGTTCAAAAAGTGCGTTATCCGTTGCGTTCAAATTTCTACCGGTCCGTTAAAACCTTCCGCTATAAATGATTAATACCCAGCAGTAACTCGCAGGGGCCAGTAATTTCGTGGACCACACGAATTTAAGAAACCATTTACTACAGACGGTAGCTTATAGGAGCGGTAGGACATGTCAAAGCGACGGTAATCATCTTACTTAGGTGGACTTATACCACCACCAGTACTGGAAGGTGATGTTGCAGCTTGACTAATATCGCGCAGGGCCCGCGCGAGCATGTAGAGGTGCTGGAATACGACGTGGCATGGACTCAACTAATGTCTGAAGTTTTGCTGGAGGGAGCTGGCACCATCAGTCCTGCAAGGCTGTCCATAAATTCGTAAGAATACGAGTGGATGTTCTTGTAAAGACACGTTGCAAGACATCCCAGATATGCTCAATGATTCTCATGTCTGGAGAGTCTGGTGGCCAACAGACGTGTTTCAACTCAGAAGAGTGTTCCCGGAGCCACTCTGTAGCTATTCTGTACGGGTGGACGTGTCCTGCTGGAATTGCCCAAGTCCGTCGGGGTGCACATTATACATGAATGGATGCAGGTGATCAGACAGGATGCTTACGAATGTGTCATGTGTCAGATTCGTATCTAGACGCATCAGGGGGTCCATATCATTCCAACAGCACACGCCCTACACAACTACAGAGAATCTACCAGCTTGAACAGTCCCCTGCTGACATGCAGGCTCCATAGACTCATGAGGTTATCTCAACCATACCCTTATACGTCCATCGACTCGATACAATTTGAACCGAGACTCTTCCGACCAGGCAACATGCTTCCACTCATACGCATTCCAGGGTCTATCTTGATGGGCTCAGATGAGGGGTAAACCTTCGTGTGGTGTAGTCACCGAGGGTACATGACTGTGCCTTCGGTTCCGAAAGCCCATATCGATGATGTTTCGTTGAATGCTCCGCAAGGTGCCACTCTTCGATGGCCCGACATTGAAATCTGCAGAAATTTGCGGAAGAGTTGCTCTTATGTCATGCTGACTGATTATCTTCAGTCGCCGTTGGTCCTGTTCTTGCAGGATCTTTCTCCGGCCGTAGCGATGTCGGAGATGTGATGTTTTACCGAATTCCTGGTTTTCACGGTACAGTCGTAAAATGGTCGCACGGGAAAATCCCCACTTCATCAGTACCTCGGAGATGCTGTGCCCCATCGCTCATGCGCTGACTATAGCACCACGTTCAAACTCACTTAAATCTTGACAATCTGCCATTGTAGCAGCAGTATCCGATAAAAAGACAGCGCCAAACACTTGTTGTCTTATATAACCGTTGTCGACCACAGCACCATATTCTGCCTGTTTGGTCCGCAGTTCGTGTTCGTGCGGTAGCGTTCTCGCTTCCCGCGCCCGGGTTCCCGGGTTCGATTCCCGGCGGGATCAGGGATTTTCTCTGCCTCGTGATGACTGGGTGTTGTGTTATGTCCTTAGGTTAGTTATTTTTAAGATGTTCTAAGTTCTAGGGGACTGATGACCATAGATGTTAAGTCCCATAGTGCTCAGAGCCATTTGAACCATGTTTTTCTGCCTGTTTACGTATCTCTGTATTTGAATACACATGCCTGTACCAGTTTCTTTGGCGGTTCAGTGTACTATGATGTGAGGATGTACCCCACCGACTGTGTGATGAAGCTTGTCGTGGCTCTCATTCCATTGGACTGCCCTAATTTGCCTGCTTTGTGACGATATCTTAAACTTGCCGACACGCTGCTTCTAGTGCTAGCGGGCGACGCCAAAGCTTCTCATTGGGATTTACATTTTACTCGTACACGTGGTTTCGGCTCCTGTTTGTGGTGCACGGCATGCGGGCCGTATCGAAAGCTGAAGGCACGGGAGGGACGCCACGTTGCTTGCTTTGACCCAGTGGGCCTGTGGCTGCTCTCACTCTATGGTCAATCATGACTCCTGCCCATTCCATCTTTTAATTCCATTTCTTGTTTCATGTTTGTCGTTGCTTCAATGTTTCGGATGTCCGCATCTCACAAATGACTTCTACATTACTGGCCATTAAAACTGCTACACCAACAAGAAATGCAGATGATAAACGGGTATTCATAGGACAAGTATATTATGCTATAACTGACACGTGATTACATTTTCATGCAATTTGGGTGCATAGATCCTGAGATATCAGTACCCAGAATAATCACCTCTGGCCGTAATAACGGCCTTGATACGCCTGGGCATTGAGTCAAACAGAGCTTGGATGGAGTGTACAGGTACAGCTGCCCATGCAGCTTCACCACGATACCACAGTTCATCAGGAGTAGGGACTGGCGTATTGTGAAGACCCAGTTGCTCGGCCACCACTGACCAGACTTTTTCAATTGGTGAGAGATCTGGGGAATGTGCAGGAGAGGGCATCCGTCGAACATTTTCTGTATCAAGAAAGGCCCGTACAAGACCTGCAACATGCGATCGTGCATTATCCTGCTGAAATGTATGGTTTCGCAGGGATGGAATGAAGACTAGAGCAACGGGTCCTAACACATCTGAAATGTAACGTCCACAGTTCAAAGTGCCGTGAATGCGAACAAGAGGTGACCGAGACGAGTAACCAATGGCACCCCATACATCACGGTAGGTGATACGCCTGTATGGCGATGACGAATACACGCTTCCAATGTGAGTTCATCGCGATGTCGCCAAACACGGATGCGACAATCATGATGCTGTAAACAGAACCTCGATTCATTCGAAAAAATTACGTTTTGCCGTTCGTGCACCCAGGTTTGTCATTAAGTACACCATAGCAGGCGCTCCTGTCTGTGATGCAACGTCAAGGGTAACCGCAGCCATGGTCTCCGAGCTGATAGTCCATGCTGCAGCAGACGTCGTCGATCTATTCGTGCAGATGGTTGTCGTCTTGCAATCGTCCCTATCTGTTGACTCAGGGTTCGAGACGTGGCTGGATAAGGTGCCTGTCATCTCGACTGCTAATGATACGAGGCCGTTGGGACCCCGCACGGCGTTTCGTATTACCCTCTTGAATCCACAGATTCCATTTTCTGCTAACAGTCATTGGATCTTGACCAACGCGAGCAGCAATGTCGCGATACGATAAACCTCAGTTGAGATAGGCTACAATCCGACCTCTATCAAAGTCGGAAACGTGATGGTACGCATTTTTCCTCCTTACACGAGGCATCAGAACAACGTTGCCGCAGGCAATGCCGGTCAACTGCTGTTTGTGTATGAGAAATCGGTTGCAAACTTTCTTCATGTCAGCAAGTTGTAGGTGTCACTACCGGCGCCAACCTTGTGTGAATGCTCCGAAAAGCTTATCATTTGCATATCACAGCATCTTCTTCCTCTTGGTTGAATTTCGCGTCTGTAGCACCTTCGTGGTGTAGCATTTTTAATGGCCAGTAGTGTAGTATGAGCAGTACGCAGTTGAAGTCAACAATTGTATGGGACTGAAGATGACAATTTTACAATGTTGAAACTAGTTGTCAAAATAATATCGACACCTTGAACGCAGCTGGAGCAATTTCTTTATTTTAAACATAAATTTATATCATTTGACGTCCCACTGTCCTCCATTTCTACTATGGATGTACGAATATTTTGTCAGCTTGTCTGTGTTGTTAGTTTTCCTGTGGTAACGGAGGGTTAGGAAACACCGATGAGATGCAGAAGACACAAATTTCATCTTCTTTCTGGTCGGTGCACCCCATGCACTTCACTCCTTCTCACCCACTGCCTGTTGAACTTGAATTCCTGAGAGTTTGTCTTCTCTCTCCTTCACTTGGAGACTATTTACAGCTGGATGCATGTACGACTGAGGAACCGATGACCATGTGGTTCGATACCTTTAAATCCATTGAACAATTTTAACTTCAAGTAGCTCCCGACAAGTACGACGAATCTGGTCGAAATCGATAGATCAATGTTCGTAGTCTCTCCTATCTAGTTTTATTACACCCTCTAACGAATTTTATTGTCTTATCTTCCTTACGGTGAGTTGTTACAAGCAGAGAATGCTAACTATAAGTTACAGATTGGTTGCCTGGATTTAGTTTCTGGAGTGCTATTTGTATTTGGAAGTTCTTTGAATGTGGAAACCGTTCACCGTACATAATAATCGGGATTTCAGACGAGAGCAAACCGTCGTTCAAAATCCTGCTGGGAACGTAAAACTGTGCTCACAGACAAATGGGGAAATTTCGAATGACTGTCTGATGCTGTTCACATACTATTCAGTCTCGCCAGTGCAACGCAAAAATTTCTGGTGCCTTGTTGGACAAGAACAAAGCACTCCAGTTCTCAAATATTTGCATGCAAATAGCGAAGCCTTGTTCCCCGCCACGCGTCGCATTTAAAATAACAATGATAATGGAGAGCGCTTCGCTCGGAAGTAAATATTGGGCGACGTCCGTGTCGGGTAAACACCTTCTGTGGGAAACTGTTATGAAAGCCTAGAGCCATGTTTTTGTTCTCCGGGACCCACTGCAAAGGCCTCTCTACGCGTATTACGGGAGCCAGTAGCCTGCTCTTCGCCAATCCCTTTCAAAAGCACACAATCGCCCACTTTACCCGAACTCTTGCTCAATTCTGCAACTCTTTGCACGGTTACATTTCCCTACTGCTCAAATGTGTGCCACAAAGCAGATGAGCGAGTGCTTTATACCGAGTGCCCCAGATCCAGATGCGCAGCATCAGCTATTTTCTCGAGAAAGCTGTATTCGAATTCATTTTGGACTAAATGCGTTTCATATTAAACCTTAAGAATTGTTGAAATATTGATTTCATGATGCATGGGACCTGATGAATACATGGGATCTGATGAGTACAGGAACAAACGTAGTTTAATTCAAATCTAGTAAGCGATTTTGTTGTTGTTGTGAAACCATTACCTCTCAATTATCCCTACACCTGTGAAATCTAAGAGGTATAAGTATCTGCTCCTGTCACTGCATTATCTCATATGGTTCTTATTTTTGGGCTACATTCTCTTTGGAAATTGTCATACTCGCTCTGGGAAGAGAGAGACCAATACTACTGAATAGGTATGTGCAATGCAAATAGATTATTAATTGCTTACAGTCTGGAACCGCGCGACCTCTGCGGTCGCAGATGCGAATCCTGCCTCGGGCATGGATGTGTGTGACGTCCTTTGGTTAGTTAGGTTTAAGTAGTTCTAAGTTCTAGGAGGCTGATGACCACAGCAGTTAAGTCCCATAGTGCTCAGATACATTTTTAATAATTGCTTGAATACTGGGACAAATTGATTGGAAATCGTAGTTGAAAATAAATTTTGAAGGTAATTTATGAGTCTTGGTGAACATTAACTGATACCAGTATCAAGAGACGTTTAATGTCATTACATTCAAGGTCAATAAGATAATTTGCATTTCGAACTCCTGCTTCTAGCAGTTTGCGGTACCAAATAATCATCACATTCATTGACATTTTCGATCTTCACATAATTTCCGTTGTGTTTAGCGTTCATTGTGACAATATCGATCCAGGAACGCTCTTCCGAGTACCGCGTAAATTACTCTTGTCTGCAGCGAACTTCTTGATGGAGGAATCTCGGCGGCGAGTGAAACGATGAACAGAGAGGATTTGAACTCTTAACCGTGCGAATAAATATTCATTATCTAACAACTTTTCCTAATACTTTTAATGAACGTTTAAAATACACATTTTTAACAGTTCTGGTAAGACGGATCCAAGGATACGTCTGTACGCTACCACTTCCCGAAACAAAAGCGTTGAAGATACATGAATTAATGAACTGAAGAGCGAATTTCTTACTTTGTTTCATACAGATATTTAACACTGTATTAAAACATTGTACTTGCCACAAAACAACTTGTTAATTTACCTTTGGCGGTATCTGTAACTCATTCAGTTTACGTATAGCTCATATATAAGAAAATAAAAGAACAAGAAAATGATAAAATTCAATACACAATCTGCGAAGAATATTCTAGTACATTTCATAGATAGCTCTACAAAGGCTATAGCATTTCACATTATTTTACACAGATTTCGTTTTCGGTTCTGCAGTTTACAACTTAAATGTATTTCAGGTCACGCATATCGTAACATCA
Organism: Schistocerca gregaria; assembly: GCF_023897955.1. NCBI lineage: Eukaryota > Metazoa > Arthropoda > Insecta > Orthoptera > Acrididae > Schistocerca > Schistocerca gregaria. The sequence continues at coordinate 63,156,096 of NC_064923.1, read as the reverse complement.
GGTTAAAGGAATATTCCTTGACATCAGGTACATAATTATTATGAGCTAATTCAAAAGAAACTGTGACGTTCCGTGAGTGTACCCAGCACATACCCGTAGCGTATAGTGTCACATCCGTAGGCTGGTAGAAAACATTCAGAATAGCTTCTAAGGGTTTGCATGGTGGGTTGTGCTGAGAAATAACTATTAAGAAAATTCTATTCGTTGTGCGGAGTTACTTAGCGTTGAAGTTGGCTAATCATGCCACTGCAGGCGCAATTTCAATCCGTCTGCCAGACGAAATAAGTGTGAGTCGCTCTCATGATAGCGCAAGATACTTTCCAGACTTTGGCTATTGCTCGATCTTTATTACCATCAGTCTTTTGTTGTGGTTTGGGAAACCAAATGAAGAACGCGTTTGGAGACACCGTCTTTGGCGGGCCTCTTAAATTTTAGGGGACAACGGCGCAAAACATAAAGACGAAAGTAACTTACACATAATGTGTCACTGACAAGTAACACAGCTCGATGAAACATAACATACATCGAAGGAAATGCTAAAGTGTAGTGCAGTGAAGAAGAACACGCAATGAATTGAAGAGAGATGACACCTTCATTCAAAGACGGCAACCAATGCTCTGCAACTTGCTTCTACGCTTTGCACAAGTTTAGTAAGGAATTCGTGTGATAGGGCGTTCCTTCCCTCCGACAACGTGGTTGATAAGTGCTGGTTCATTGGTGCATGTGGAAGTGCTGCGATACGACTCTCCAACTCATCCCACACGTGGTCGATAGGATTTAAGTTGGGAGAACGGTCGGTCCAGTACATTCGCCGTAATCTTCTTGTTCAAACAGATCCTCCACCCGCGCTGTTTAGCGCGGTCACGCATTGTCATCCATAAAAATTAGGTCAGGTCTAAATGGTCCCTTAAGAAGAACGAATATGCGAAAAGAGCACAGTGTCATAATAACTTTGACCCCTAATCGTATCATGTTCAAACATTTGGAAGTCAGTACGCCCGTGCAATATTACCCTCCAAACACGATAATATCCGGACCACCAAAACGATCACGTTCAACAACGTTGCTGTACACAGTGCCCAGACCTATCGCCATATGAGGGCACGTCCAGGATCACCTCTCAGACTGAAGCTTATCTCATGTGAGGAGGACACAAGACTCTTCTTTCGTCCAGATGCTCTTGGCACCATCGCAGAAGATGCCACTAACGTGCAGAAGTCACCGGAACACAACGTAATGGTCATTCGGGAATCACACCACCCTCATGTATTTGTCGTACTGCTATAGAACATGTGATTGCGTGACTGGCAGTCCTGTTACATGCGCTTACAAAAAATGGTTGAAATGGGTCTGAGCACTATAGGCCTTTACTTCTGAGGTCATCAGTCCCCTAGAACTTAGAACTACTTAAACCTAACTAACCTAAGGGCTTCACACACATCCATGCCCGGGGCAGGATTCGTATCTGCGAGCGTAGCGGTCGCGCAGTTCCAGACTGTAGCGCCTAGAACCGCTCGGTCACCCGGGCGGCTGCGGTTACATGTGGTTGTGGAACCACTGTCCGAACTTGGTCTCTTCCTGCCAGATGCACGGTGTACCGGTGAATGTATATGAATGCGTGATGTCTTTTCCTACGAAATAATAGACACCATGCAGATACCGCAGTTGTGCAAGACTATATGTAAAGGGAAGAGGGATCACTGCTGTCAGCAGCCGAGGGACATTCAGCTGAATCAGCGACGAAGAGGGAAAATGTCTACCCGACCGGGTACTTCGTGTGAAGCCTTCAGGAACGGGAGAGCATCATGTCCGTATCACAACTTCAAACAGAAAAATGGTGAAGAATTGTTACCGTCCATCCTCTCTTCTGGCACAACAACACGGGGCTTCATTCAGTCCGTCATTTTCCTGTATATTTTAACATAAGCTATAGTATTTTCGGGGTAACTCTATACATGAACAATTGACCTCTTTAACCCTATTATGATAAATCTAGGAGTAGCACACATCGTCGCTTAAATGACACCGCACTTTAACTCACAAAACAAATACTCTGACGAGAAAAATCGCAACACCAAGCAATTAATGTACAGTAATGAAATTTCGGAAATTCGTTTGTCTAATTAACATATTCAAGTTATTAACATTACAAGTTTACAGGTTAATGAAAGCGTGAAATAAGCCGTTACAAATATGAAATGCTGGTACATTAATAACCGGTGTCGCCGACAGAATATAAAATGCACACATGCAAGCGTACCTTCATTTTATTGTTCAGGTGTAGGATGTGAGGTGTCAGGTCAGAGCGGTGTTCTGAACACAATTTCGACACAAAGCACCTCAATAGGCTGTGGAGTGGAAGAGGTAGGTTAGCAATAGAACCGTGCATCATCATTGGTTATACAGTCATTTATTGAAACCGTAAGTCAGGTATTACCCAAAAGGGACAATCAGTACAAATTAAAAAATAATATTCTTTTCTTCGAGTCACTCAAACATTTAAACAGGCAAATAGCAATCATTTAACTGAAAGCCTTTTAAGAAAGCAGGACTAGAAAATTTGAATGATGAGTCAAAATCGTATTTAAATAGTCTCTGACCGAGCACATATTTTAAAACGAAATACGTCTTCCTTTTGAGGAACCAGTGAACAAAATTACATAATCCTCAACAATCATATTACATCCAAGGCATTTAAATATATAACATCAGAGAGCTGTAGTCCCAAATTTTAAGCAGCACGTTTGAGATGGACTGCACTGCAACAGTACAATACAAGTCCCTCAGAGGATCTCCCCACACAGGAAGTTATTGCCGCAATCGACAAAATATCAACGTCATTCCATGTACAGACCTAGAACAAACTAAAAGCTCTCTTAACTTTGGTACAGTTAATCCCCTTTCATCATAACATACATCACAAGTCTAGCCCTAGGACGGCAACGACAACCCGCAATTTAGCACAAGAAAAATTCCAGCACTCATCACGTTTCCTAACAAAATCCACGAACAGAGAGCCGGTTCCCCAATAGTGGAACAAATAACCACGAGCAACGTGCGGGTTTGCGGAATGCAGATCTCGCCCTTAACCTCAACACCAGTTCAAATACAAGTCAGCCTACAATCTTGAACCACTATACACATTCCTTCACTTACTGCATAGAAAGCCAATTTGATAGGCAAACAGACCAGCGTATGATAAAAGCTTAAGCAATTTCCTTATTAGACAACCCTTATGAATAGAAGCCGTCATTTTATTTTAACAGTGAGCGCACCCACAATCAAAAGACAAACAACGCCATTCATAAGGACAGTAGGTGGTAGCCTTTAAATCGGCCGTGGTCCGGTAGTATACGTCGGACCCGCGTGTCACCACTATCAGTGATTGCAGACCGAGCGCCGCCACACGAAAGGTCTAGAAAGACTTCCTAGCACTCGCCCCAGTTGTACAGCCGACTTTTCTAGAGATGGTTCACTGACAAAATACGCTCTCATTTGCCGAGACGATAGTTAGCATAGCCTTCAGCTACGTTATTTGCTACGACCTAGCAAGGCGCCAGTATCCGTACTATTGATATTGTGAATCATGTACCATAAAGAGCAACGTTCTCCATTAATTGATTAAAATTAAGTATTCCACCAGCTACGTCCGTTTTTCTAAAGTCTAATTTCCTTTTCCTGTACCAGACCTCACGCCAGCCTGCGTGAGCTAAAACGCGCGCATTTCGGCCTCCTTTAGTGGCACGTTGTCGGCTCTCCTGCCAACCACAACAAGTAGCACATAAGCAAGTAGCAATGACAACTTCTGCTTAGATTGGCTACAAATCAGCGAGTGATTTAACACACCGGAGAACAGTGTTTAGAAAATAACCATCAGTACAATAGCAAATTACTCTCACGTGTACTCCCTCACGATTTCGATTCGCAAAGCCATAGACAAAACGTGGAGAACGTATCACTTAACCAACATAATGGTGCTCCCTCAGTTACCCCAAATAACTGACTCCCTTAGTTGCACAGCAAAAACCAGACCGAATGAAACGACCACAGTTTTCGCCTCTAAATTGTCACAGTACAAGTGAGACTCAATCACAAATGTAATTTTACATCACCAGTTCCCGTCTAGTCAATACAAGCGCCTGATTTTCGCCTGTTTCTAACGGCAGGCAGCAACATCGTACGGAAAAGAGCGTAGACACAAGCTCTTACCATTTCTCTTCCCAGAAAGCAGCCACCGCAACCCTCGGGAACCACTGGGACATCCAGTGCAAAAATATTTACTGCTTCACACAAATTACAGGACGCTGCTTCCCGCTGCATGTTAGGGCGCCTTCTGTTGAGAGCCAACTTGTATATCTCCATGCGATAGGTCCGGTTACACACTCGCTGCGTCAACCCGACAACCGTCTTCCACCACGTCCCGGAGTGACACTATCGAAATGAGCCGCCACGGCTCAGGATGGATTTCTATGCCTGTCGCACTCGGTCGCTCATTACATCGACAGTTAATGCTATTTGTAAATGAAGCTGCATTTGTCCGATGATTGGCATGTCTGCTCGACTAGATTCAGGCATCGTGATGGAGCAGGCCAAGGAAAAATTTCAACACTGAGTAGAGCGTGTTTGGCTAAAAGAGCGGAATGCTGGCGAGCATATCCTATTGGAAAACACCTCTTGGAATGCTGATAAGGAATTGGCGTGCAACAGGTCGAATCGCCAGAAATTTGGAGTCATGGTGCGTGGGATAACCACATGTCTGTTCCTGCTGTTATACGAAATGGCACCCTGGAACGTAAATGCAGGTGTAGATCCACCGAGTCCAGCACACCGACAGGGCAGTCGTAGACCCTAAAATAGTCCCTTTCTAACCAGCACACAGCCATCACTGGCACCGTTGAAGAAACAGCTTTCATTAGAAAACACCACAAACCTCCTGCCATCGAATGAGTTGTCACTTGACGTCACTGACGTCTCAAATGGTGGTGGTTTGGTATCAGCTGACTGCACGCTACACGGTGCCTGGCTCGAAACTGCCCTTGCGGTAAGACGTTTTTAACAGTTCTTTGTGTCAGTGTGATGCGAACTGCTGCTCAAATATCTTCTCCACTAGCAGTACGATGGGCCAGAGCCATACGGCGAAACCTATGGGCTTTCCCCTTCGTAGCACACGTGGTCGTTCGGAGCTCGGTCGTCTTGCTACTATACTTTCTAGTGGCCACCGCTGCCGGCAATTATGCGCAGTGCCTTTATTTCTGCCACGTCTTTCTGCTGTATCGCAGGAGGAACAACCACCATCTCGTAGCACTATTACAGGACCACGTTGAGCTCAGCGAGGTGTTGGTAATTCCGTCTTTGTCGCCTTAAAAGCATCACGTCATCACGTCCAATTTCTGAGACAACTAACAATTACGACCGCTACAGCGTGTGTTTAAAGCAAACCTGAATGCTTCATCACAGTGGAGCTACTAACGCCACTTTTATGCGACTGGCTTGAAACTTGAACTGACATAATCTTTCAGATGTAGGAACACGCCTGCCAACTTTTGTTTCCGTAGCACAACTCCTTCCTGTTGTTGCAATTAGTTTCCGTCAGGTTATATTGTTATAGGATATATGGTTAATAACATTGATTCACTGTAAATAGAACTGAAACGTTCAGCAACTAAAAGCTGTATAGAAGGACAGTTTGCTGGAGTTCTGATTAACACTGAATATGCTAAGCATTCTTCGAGCGCGTATCAGATCCTCATATCGATTGTGTATCTAAACGAAACATAGTAAATCTGTTCTATTTAAGTGTAGCATGGAAGTCGCTGCCTTAGCTTAAGGTGCACGAAACAAAAACCACACGGTTTTGCTGGACGGTTAGCATGATAAGTAGTATCAGTGCAGTTTAATCATTGGCATCAAGTATCTCAGAAACGAATATCTATATGCTTATAAAGTGTTCATTGTTAACAGTAACACTAAATGGAAGTTCATGATGTGAAATGGGAAAATGACAGTATAAAATAACGGTGGGCATCGTGAAAGTTATCTATAATTTGCTTTTCGGTAAACTGCCGATCCTACCTGGATATGCATGAAAATCTCTGCTAAGGGATCAGCATCAGTTACATTTCCATACCAAGATTTTGTAATTAACGGGTTTTATATGAGGCTGCTAGACGTGTCTTATTTTTCGTGTTAACGTTTGATGGCGTTTGCTTCAAAAAGTACATCTGGATTCAATAATTATTTCAAGTAGATGGCATCACTAATTTGGACATACTTTTTTTGATTTCAACTTTGAAAAATGTTCAATGTGTCCTGCTCCACTCTGAGGTTGTCATTCACTGTAACTCGTGCGTTAAAAATTTTGGTTTTTTTTTTTTGTTTATTTAACTGTGTTCTGCGAGATGAAATGGTGTCTGACTACAAGAAGCATAGGATTATTTCAATATTTATACGTTTTATGTGTGCATATACAAACCTATACGATGTGTATCGATATTAGGTGAACATAGTGACCCGTTCTCTGGCTAAAGTGTTTGGTTCAAATGGATCGGAGCACTATGGGACTCAACTGCTGTGGTCATCAGTCCCCTAGAACTTAGAACTACTTAAACCTAACTAACCTAAGGACATCACACACATCCATGCCCGAGGCAGGATTCGAACCTGCGACCGTAGCAATTGCACGGTTCCGGACTGTGTGCCTAGAACCGCGAGACCACCGCGGCCGGCACTAAAGTGTTTGACAGCGCCCTAGTTTGTCGACTCTTTCAGCACTGTAAGTGTGACAAACGATTCCTAGATAGAGGGTACTTAGTCAGCAAGTACATAGTTTTGGGAGACGTAATTACGTAGCCTGGGGAACGAATAAATTATTGTGGTCTGAAGAGTGGTTCTAATAATGATACTTTGAGGGATTTTGGTCTGATTGGCTTGAACTGTTTGAATTGTGTGTGTGTATGTGTGTGTGTGTGTGTGTGTGTGTGTGTGTGCGTGTGTGTGTGTGTGCTTGTGTGTGTGTTACACAATTTTCGGCTCTATGTCATATTTTTGGTAACATCGTTAGTCATTGTAAAAAGGTGAATCATACGGGAAATTTGAGAGAGATTGTGATCAGTGTTTCTCTTTATTCGGTATATTTCGTATTGCTAAACAAAGGTCTTTGTCTCTCAGTAGAGAACTATGTCTCTCTGGTCCTCATAAACGTGTTTTTAAAATATTATAATTGCACATTTCGATGTCGCATTCTGAGGTTGATCAATGGTATTTTCTAATCATTTCAGTCAATAACACAAAGTGAACTGCGCTGAAAGTCAGAGAGGTGCCAAAGCCCAAATGATCTGTCACAAAGATTGTAATGTTTTGTGCCACATAGTACATGATTGAAATAGCCAGGGCGTACTTTCCAAGACCATTTACGGAACGTATTAATTTGTCTCATATGGCTTGTGTGAGCACGATGGGAAAACAAGAGACATTAGATATCATATGGAAAAATTACTAACAGTAGTACTTATCACACAACTTTCGCAAACGAAAAAAAGGGGAAATTGATAGTCATACCTCGGATATGCACGATATAGTGGATTTCAGAGTACAGATGTTGAAGTGGATTGGTATGTTTAGGGCACAGACACAACTCACATCCATCTTCAGCGTTTTGTGTATTTCGTTCCAACATTGCTGCAGGGACAGGACAAGAAATTCCTCTTTAATACGAGTCCAAGTGTGTCGCTGCCTACAAAATGGCGCTTACCTTGACTTCGGCGAGTTCTGTGACGTCAACGATGCTGGGTTTTGCTGCCGTGATTCAACTCTCAGTATAAACTCTGCCTCTCTTCCTCTGTTCTCGCCGACCCGGCAGTTGTCGTCACTGGTTGTTGTTTACGGCTCAAAATGCAGTTCCATACCACTGATAGTCAAAATGATGGGCTTACTTTACAGCACAGCCATGACGCTTGATTCACGAATACGAGCTTTGTGTTCAAAATAAATCTAGCCCGGAAAGTAATTAATTCTCATGTACGTGCCACATATTCGCACCTGTATGGTACATAACGGCAGGCCTTATTTTAGACAGTCAAAGGCAACGTCAGCTACTGCAGAAAGCAACGAGCTGCCTTCTTTGAGTTCAGGAGTAACATCCCCATAATGAGTTAGCCGGAACTGTATCAGCAGATGCCTACATGACGATTGCCGGGAATTTTGCACAGAAATCTCAACAGGCCACAAGAAGTTAACAGGATGTGTACTTCGAAGATCCCGTGGCCAGACAAATGATGGTCTGTTCTCAGGGACTGTATTATACAAGGTGTCCAGAAATTTTGCGACTAACTTCCAGGGAAGAAGTGCCATATCGTAAGGATATAGAACTACATAGTACTAGCTGGCCGCAAACGTCAAGGGTAAGTGATAGCAGAGGTCGAAGATCGGAAACAAGAGAGCGATTAATTAGAAACATTAATTGGACATCATGAGTAAACATGGTGTACGACATGAATATGAAACCAATGTTACAATATATGCTCGAAGTTTACATCATCAGACATCACGCATGACCCACATCGACTGAGTCTTGTCTGCCAGATACGCTCCAGAACACTAGAAGCATCCTTGAATGTAGCAACTGCGCACACGTTTATTGCAACGAAATACATTTCAGACTCCACAGGATCCCGATACATAAGATATTCCATGGATTCCTACAGAAAAAGATGAAGACTCGAGATATCCACTGTGCGTGGGAGATATGGAACGTCCAATCCGTTGGTGTGGTAATGACTTATTCAAATGCCTACGAACAGCCTATTCTAAATGAGCAGGCACCCCATCTTGTTGAAGTTGGAAGCTGTATCTCACACTTCCTGGAACATCTGCAAGCAAACCGGGAAGCGGCTGTTGTAGAAAGGTCTGATAAATCAGGGTGGGCCAGCGGAATGTTAAAAGGTACGGCCTCGCTAACAAGGGAAACTCCACATCGCAAGCAGGTCAGCTTTAGTGGTAAAATGGCCCAGTGGATAGTCCGTCAAAAACTGAACACTGATCAAGCCTGAAAACAGGAAGAGGATGTACTGAACTGTGAAAAATAAGCAAAATCCAAATAGTGAGCAGTCAAAGCTCAAGATGTGCAACGTCGAGCGAACACAATGAATCGTCCCGTCGTGCTTGCGTGGTTACGGTGTTCAAACATCTCGAGTTCCATTTTTTACCAAAATTTTGGGCGGTTCTTTCGGTCTCTGTATCTGTTCTCCTTCTTTAGTCTAGGCAATGGCCACACTATACACTAAGTATAGTATATGAGTCATGTGAGAAGAATATATTACCACCGTAAGTAAAAGTAGGCGAGAAGCGGCATAGCCCTCATACAGAAATGAAAACAATAAGTGAACGGATGCGAACTATGTTACGACAAAAGAATTTAAGAGTCAGAACTTCCAAAACGGAACACACAGTCATAACATGTGGTACATATGCAGAACAAATGTAAAGTCGGCGCAGCTGATTCCGCATAATGTCCCCATAGAGCTGACAGCAGTGATCCCCTCCCTATCCGTTCATCCCGTCTCCACCTTCAGTTTACATATTGCGTATAAAAGCTGCCGATGCTACGTGGTGTCTGTTCCTTCACACATGTCTGAAAGAACACACACAACGCAGTCACATAATTTGGTTGGCCTATCTGGGCGGTGGATCCACCTTCTTCAGTGCAGATGCAGGAATATGTCCGACATCACAGAGCGGACAGGGAAAAATGACAGGGACTGTGGATAGGTGGTGCTCGATGGGAATGTGGATCGGCCGTGAGGCATGCTTAGATAGTGTGCGCATTTGCAATAACGCTCTTTCCCAGATGGCGCAGTGGTTGACGCATTTGCCTAGTAATCAGGAGAGCCTAGGTTCGACTCCTGGCCGGGTACTCATTTTCAGTTGTTGCCGCTGATTCCAGGTAATGTCCCGATACTCCCTTTCCTTTCCTTTCCTTTCCTTCCCTCTCCACCTTCAGTTTACATATAAAGAAAGGCAACAAGCTGATCTGTCAGGAATAATAGAATGTTGGAATGCATAATCTCGGCATTGTCAGTACCCCTCGGCCGTGTGCTTGCTTAGCTCAGCATGCGACTGCAGGAGGGAGCCAGCGACACAGGATTGCGTGCTCAATAAGTGGCAACACTGAGGAAGCCAAGTCAGCACATCGCTAGGAGTGGAGAGCTGTGTCACGTCTGGAAACAAACTGTGGTGTAAACCGGTCACACCCTTTACTGGAAGTATCCGAATAGCCGACAGTCTGAGGTTGCCCCAGTGCAGGTGAGACCGGATCCGAGGTTGGTGGCCAGACATTTGACCGGCTAGTCATTTGCTGGCTAGTCATTTGATGTCAGCCAACAGTAGGCCCTCAGCTACAATACACCAGGTCAGCTACTGGCAGCATCGGGACCAGATGCAGCAGATTGTGCCACATTTAACGGAGGCGGTGTGTAGTAAATTTTCGTTATATACGTTTTAGTGCTGGCCGCGGGCAATGAGAGATACGACATAACTGGAGTGGTTAGTGTTTATGGCCACACGATCAGGCCCTGATGTGCCAGGAACTCCCTTTCGATCACGTAGGCCACGGAAGCAGCGCAGCGCCAGGGCTGGGCATGTGACTCAACTGACCACCCTGACGGTGTGGTCATCGTACAGAGCTGCGTGGACATTTTTCCAGCCCCAGTAGCAGACAGTGGGTCTAGACCTGTTGCAGTCAGACTCACTTCAGTGCCAGGGCGGTGACTTGCATTATATCAGTCTTCTCCCCACTTGGCAGTTCGTTATGGTCATCAATTTGGGAAGTGGTTGCGGAACAAGTCATCATTACAAATGGCTCTGAGCACTATGGGACTTAACATCTGTGGTCATCAGGCCCCTGGACTTAGAACTACTTAAACCTAACCAACCGAAGGACATCACACACTTCTATGTCCGAGGCACGATTCTAACCTCCAACCGTAGCAGCAGCGCCGTTCCGGACTGAAGCGCCTAGAACCCCTCGGTCACAATGGACGACTCATCATTACAAGTATGTACTACTACTCAATGGGAAATGCCGAATAATTTCAAGTCAAGTGTGATGACACTTTTAAAGTTGTTTTCCGATTTAGGTCACTATTGTTTCTAGCTTTGACATGCTCATTGTTGAAATTATAATTCTATCTTTGATACATACATGGGTGTCCATTACGAACGATCATTATTACAATATTTAAATATTTTCTGTAAGTTACGCATTACGTCGTTTCATCTCGCCCCTATTAATTAACTGTCTCACAACCATTTCACTATTTTAAAGATGAAAACATTCCTCTCGTCCATATTCCGAACCCAGACTCGACCAAGCGTACGCTGCTAACTGAAGCAATTCCAGGTAATTGCACTAGTTGTGATGCCGTTCAAAGAGAACCATTGGAGCGAGAAAGGATACACTGCCACTTACGGAACTCAGCATTAAGCTTACAGCGTCTCTTTAGAAGCGCGTCCACACTCTATGGTCAAGTGGTTAGCTCCGCTGCCTGCAGATCATGTGGTGCCAGGTTTAATTCCTCTGTGGGATGGAGATTTTTTTCACTACATAAATGTGTGTTTGTGTTATCCTATCATCTCTTCTCATCCTCATCGCATAGATGATGAAGTCGCCCAAGTAGCGTCAAGTGGAATCACATCCAGCAGACGACCAAACAATCACAGATGGCTTCTCCCATGTCCTACGATCGTTTAATTTGTTTAAAAGAATGGCATACAAATCAGTTCTTCGCATCCTGCTCTTGCTTTCACGCAACATATACACTGCCGGAAAATAATTTGTGCACTTGGAAAGATGACGTCGATGATCCGACGATGACATGTGTCATCTGGTGTAAATGTACTGGCAAAGGTTTCAGTGCCGTCCGCCACCAGACAGCGCAGATGGTGCCATCTGTTTCTACCCCTTAATAGTGAAGGCTCACAATTAGAATGCTCGTTGTAATGCAAACGTGTGAAGCAAGCGGGCAACCGTGCCACGGAAAAGCACTCGTGTATCTTAGAGACAACTCAGCGAGTTTTAAAGGGGTCATATTGGGGCATTCCGAGTGGCAATATTGTCCATTCGGAGAACTTCCGCAAAAGGCGGACGTGGTGCCTCAGTTTATCAACGGTATGTTGGCCTCAGTTGTCACGTGAACATAGTTACAAGCGTAGACGAGATTCTAGACGCTCACGCAGCTCAGACGCACGCCCGGTTGGTCGTATTACAAGGACTGCATTGTGGATCGTACATCCACCCCGACACAGATAAGAGGCATTGTGAGTCGAGACGTCTCAACATGATCTGTAGCGAGCCGGTTATTAGCAGTGGGCCTACGGGTACACACACCACCAGCCTATCTTCCACTAACGCCACAGCGTCTGTTGCCGTCAGAGGATCAGTTGGAAGATGGAACGGCGGGCCGTTCTCCTCAGTGAAGAAAGCACATTTTTCCTGCACTCAAGTGACCATCGTTGGCGGGTACGATATAGACCTGGTGAGCACTGGCTCGCAGAGTGAATTCGTCCAGGCTACACTGGTCCCACCCCAGGCCTACGGTCTGGAGTGCGATAAGCTACAACTCTCGTTTCTGGAGGGGACCCTGTCCAGAGCTGGCCACTCGCAGAATATTGTTAGACATGTTCTTTTTCCATTATTGGAACGGGAAGGCTGGTCGCTCCAACCGGCCGGTGTGGCCGGTGGTTCTAGGCGCTTGGGTCTGGCACCGCGCGATCGCTACGGTCGCAGGTTCGACTCCTGCCTCGAGCATGGGTATGTGTGATGTCCTTAGGTTAGTTAGGTTTAAGTAGTTCTATATTCTAAGAGACTAATCACCACAGATGTTCAGTCCCATAGTGCTCAGAGCCATTTGAATCATGTTTTGCTGTTCCAACAGGCAAATGATCGTCCACACACTTTCCTTCAGACTCAAATTGCTCTGAGAGGCGTACAGCAACTTCTCTGGCCAGCACAGTCTCCAAACATGTCACTTACCAAGCTCGTGTGGAATATGATGCAGCTCGAAGTGATTTGTGCTACCTGTCAAGCAACAGCACAGGTCGAGCCAAAGAGGCCCATTGCATCTTATGGCAGTATCAGCGATCTATAGATGGACTGATTGTTTGAATCACCTTCCGCATTGCCGCTCGCGGAGGCTACACCATGTACTATACTGTGTGTTTCAGAATGGGTCGATATCTGATACCAGAAAACCACCTTTTCAATTGCTCAGTAAATGTAATTATTTCATATACTACATATGCACAGTCGAAACAATAAATCTCTAATGAATTGGAAACCTCTAAATGAGCACACTAAATTTTCTTTCAGGTCGACCATACTGACCACTTAAACAGTCTCAATACGTTTCTCTTGACGAGACATCCACAGCTTTTATTCGTAGTGGTAAATCCCGTTACAGATGGAAAAGTTATTTATTTCTAAAAAAGGAAAACAGAGTCCAGCTTCATAGTTTGTATCCCATCTTTAGGTTGATGTTAAAATATGAATCCACAATGGATGCATAAATGAGGTTAAATATTTTAAAATAGTGCATCTCTGGTTTCTATGCAGAAGTGCTTTAGAAAAACTGCCCGTCTTCAAGCCGATCCATGTGTGGCACGCTCCTAACCCCTTGCAGACGTCCTCTTCTGCGAGAGTATTTCTGGCAGACTTAGGTTTGAAGAGCGTAATGTGCGGCGAATACATAGAAACAAGTATCGTTTGTCATTTAGCTACAGTATAGCAGGTCAGCAATTGGAAGCAGTTAAATCAATAAATTATCTGGGAGTACACATTAGGAGTGATTTGAAATGGAATGATCATATAAAGTTGGTCGTCGGTAAAGCAGGTGCCAGACTGAGATACATTGGAAGAATCCTAAGTAAATGCAATCCGGAAACAGAGAAAGTAGGATACAGTACACATGTTCGACAAGTGCTTGAATATTGCTCACCAGTGAGGAATCGGTACCAGGTGGGGTTGGTAGAGGAGATAAGATCCAATGGAGAGCAGCGCGCTTCGTTACAGGATCATTTAGTAACCGCGAAAGCGTTACGGAGATGATAGATAAATTCCAGTGGAAGACTCTGCAGGAGAGACGCTCAGTAGCTCGATACGGGCTTTTGTTGGTTTCGAGAAGACACCTTCACCAAGCAGTCAGTCAGTATGTTGCTCCCTCCTAAGTACATCTCGTGAAGAGACCATGAGGATAAAATCAGAGACATTAGAGCCCACACATAGGCATACCGACATTCCTTCTTTCCACTAACAATCCCAGATTGGAATAGAAGGGAGAACGGGTAAAGGTACTCAAATTACCCTCCGCCACACACCGTCAGGGGGCTTGCGGAGTATGAATGTAGATATAGATGTAGAAGAGGACATCCTGTTGCATGCGAGGTACCAGGAATGCACTATTTTAACCAATTTCAGCGTCAGTTTTCGATCTTTTGTGGACTTAAGTGTTAATAGGCACCTTAAGATGTGACATGTCCCGAAACTATACCATGAATTGTTTTTACAACTGTAGTGGATTTTATCATTAACGACGCTCAGTATGGTTTAGACTGTTAAAAGTTGTAAGAAAAATACATATAGTTAATGCTCTGCAGTCGTAGTTAGAAAATTTTTGGTCAATAAAGACATTTCACTTACTGGCCACGATTAAAAAATTTAGGACACTGTACCGAATGCAGTATTAATAAGAAAAACCTGTATGAGGCCTTTAAGGTTTGTGTTAAAAAGTGCGAAATATGGAAGTCAGGTATATCTGAACTGACTGAACTGACAGTAAAATCAAGAAGCATCCATTACTTGTGTAAGGTGAATTTACCTCTGGTCCAGTGGAGCTTGTCTTAGAGTGTGTTTACTGCACATTAGGAAATGGAACCTACGCCACGGGCTCTTGTTTAATTCCGAGAGTGGCAAAATTCAGTAATTAGTACTCCACAAGTTGCGTAGAACCTGGAACGGAAAGGTAATGAGGGTGTTAGCAGTATCAAAGTATTGTATTACGTCGTGCATCGCTGAAAATGAAATGTTTGCATCAAGGCCCGTAACGAAATTAGTGAAGTTGCTGGGCGTATCAAGTTCCTTCGCTCTCCGCTTCACAGTGCCTCCGAAACCACTAAGCCAACCGCTGATTAAACGGGATGGCGCAGCCCCTGTTTGTCATTCAGTTCTGTCAGCGGAAATTTATTCAATGAGTCAATTAGCGAACTGTGAGTGGTCCGTCAGAACTGGGGCCAGTTAAATTTAGTTTAGAGGGCGCAATCCTCTCTCCGTGAATTTCGGCGAGTTTCATGACGAAATCGCATCAACGTAAGCCAAGAGATCAAAACACTGTGTTTGAAGGACGTTTTCAAATATCGTTCACTCAAAATTAGTGTGTCCAAATGAGTGGTAAACACTCATGACTAATTAGACAGCTAATTATCTGTCGCTACCCGCTTCGACTTCTTGTTACCCAGCATGAGATACTTTCATGGAATTCAATTGCTGGTGCGTGTACAATCCGTCTTTCCGCTTTACTCTACTTTTCATAGGGTACACAAGGGCTGCCAAACAGCTGTCTTACATAATAATCAACTGTTTGCAGTCATGTGATCTCAGCGCTGTTGCTATACTACATGTACTACTACAGTTATATATTCTATCACAATATATTTTAGAACAGTTCAAAATTCATTCTCATTCGCGCTTTCTGTAAAACAAACAAAGTAAGAATTATCGTTACTCCTGATTTCGTATACACGCCTTGCAACCACGATTATAAATATATGAAAGAGAGATAGCAGGTAATGCACAGAAATTAGTCGGCTTACTGACTTACAAAAAACGTTCAAAGATATACACAGGCATACGTACTGATTTGTCAGGCACTTGTATGCCACAGTTTCTCTAGCAGTAGGAGTGGATATTGTCTCCTCGCAAATGTTAGATGCAATTCCAAAGGAAAATCTCTTTCGTTGTGAGTCTGACGAAGATATTTATGATGTCATTAAACAATTCTCTGTACGACGCGCCGGCCGGGGTGCTCAAGCGGTTCTAGGCGCTAGTCTGGAACCACGTGACCGCTACGGTCACAGGATCGAATCCTGCCTCGGGCATTGATGTGTGTGATACCCTTAGGTTAGTTAGGTTTAAGTAGTTCTATGTTGTAGGGGACTGATGACCTCAGAATTTAAGTCCCATAGTGGTCAGAGCCATTTGAACCATCATCTGTACGACGCAGAGGAGTAATTTGTATGAACACTGCGTTCACAGCAGCTGATATCGAGCTAGAAATCAGCTGCTACATCGTTTAGCTCAAACTGTGGAAAAACGAACCAGCCAAATAGTAAATTGTTCTTGCGAGAATTGAGAGGGCATTATAATATGCACGCTGCTCCAACCATGCACGTGTTTGTCGTCACATTCTAAGACTAGGGATGTGTACATGTACTTTCGCATCACGTGAATCATAGTCAAAGTTTCTGCTCGAAAATTCAGCAAAGGTGTAATTAGTTTTATAGGAATTTCGGCGGAAGACGGCGGCATAGAAGACGACAGCTCATCACAGCTTAAGGTAAATACTGCGTGCAGAGGCGTAAACTTGTTGGTTCACCAAATTGCGTCCATTTTTAACTGGAGCGACCTTCGGTAATCTTTTGCTCAATTTCTCACATAACTAACCATATACCGGAGACCGGATTGTCTAGTACTGGAATCGGCCGATTCTCGTATTACTGACCATCATCATAAAGTAAGTTTAGGAGTAATTTTGTAAAGAAACTTCTAGTTACACTTTAATATTGTCGTGTTGAGGCTAATTTAACCTTCTCTGAGTTAATATTTAATATTGTTGTGTATAGGATTATTTCACTTTTTGATGTTGACGAGGTGCGTTTTCCTCACAACTGCTTTTTATTGTCACATAGAAAACTGTATAAATTCATGTATTTCTGTGTAAATATTGCGACATTAAACATATCATTTCAACTTACACAGTTGTTTTCAATCCTAGAATAAATAATCCCAAAAATATTGCACCTTACAACACCATCAATTGCCTGAACTGTTGGTAAACAGGCTTTCCCGTATTTCGAAGAACAAATGGGTGGCCCTGATGCAAAAGCCGCTAAATTATTTTTTTGTCGATTTTGAGTTGAGCACACTACCGTATAGATTTTCTCAGCCCCTACACCATGGAATTGGTTTTCAGGGCGAAAACCCCGCTATAAACGGTTGGAAATGGTTGTAAACAATCCTTTTCCACTGCAAAATCCGCTAACTGCACGTCGCGATAAGGTGAAAACCCCCTAAATATCCAGCGTTTGATAATTCCGCCAGGTTCAACAGGTATGGCAGTCGCCGAGCCAAGTCCGTATGCAAATCACGCCAACTGACATCAGACTTGCCAATCTAGACATTCGAAGGTAAATTTCACTTTGTTAGGATTAGAAGAGATACTTTTCTTATTGAGAGCTAGGTTGGCTGCTCTGTAGTGAGTGCGTACGCAACAGTGACGGTATTGCTGCCGATACATTGTCGAAATATACTCCGGTAAGTAGAGTTTAGTTGATTAGAAGGATATACGCAGGGGTATTTGCGTGAGTTTTTTGAATGAATATTGTAGACGGTTTAAATAAAGAAGATGTTACAAACGAAATGGGAGTTACTGAAATAGTTGCAAATCTGTAAGAAATCGAACCCGCAGTAGTAGTTGAAAATGACGAGAATGGGACTGGGAAAGGAAGTGACATCGTGATCGTTGGGAAAGAAATGGTTCTAAAAGAAGACGGTAAGAACATTGATACTATAACTAAAGCAATGTTTTGCAATAAAAACTGTGTTGACACTAATTGTTATGGCATACCCGAGAGGTTTAGTGAAAGTGACTGGCAACTGACATTTCCAGATTAAAAAATCCAAAACAATCGTTTTTACAGACACCAAAATCAGGATGATTTATCAAGTTCGCGGAGAGCCTTTCTACAATTTTGAAGGTGGAGAGAAGACGAGCATGGTGACGAGGGGACAAAATTTCAGCAAAGGAAACAACCCAACACCAACAGGTTTAGAACTTTCAGAAACCAAATTCGGAGATGTCGTGCCTCCGCCAACCTTTTGAATGAGGAAGAAGCCGGAAGCGACGTCGAGTTGATTGCTGGAAATTGTTGAGGCCGATGTGACTTAAAACCAACTTTCATCCAATTTCATTTTGTAGACTTTTTTGCGCTGATGTAACTAATAAGCGACTTCCCCACCACTTAACCATTTCTAAGATCTTATCCTAGTTTTACTAATATGGAACTTACTTTAATTTGTACATCTTGTAATGTCGGAAACATGACGGAGTACGTACTTTTTTAAATTTATGTTCACATTGATTTCTGCTCAGTTTTTTACGTTAAATAAATCAGTTTTTACTAGGAAAATAATGCCGCCTTCGTATTTTTATATGTCACTTTTGTAGAATTTTCAGACTTCTCTTTGAAATAAAACGTATTCTTTTTATATTCGCTATAATTAAATTCCATCCTTCTGTCATTCCTAACATAGCACCGAATAGTAGGTTCCGCAACCGAATGTTTTTTTTGTAATTGTATCGATACGTTTGAAAATCTTCTAATTGCAAAAATCGGATGCAAGAACCACTAAACAAATATTTAAATTAAGGTTGTAACATTTAAAACTTAATCTCAGATTTCAGTCTTTAGTATCGAGCAAGTAATTAGTTTTTACTTATTTTAAAGAAGAAACGGTGTCTTCAGCTTTAATAGTTTGAATAGGACTCAGATTCACTTATCATGCAGTTAGCGCCTTTAGCATCTGGGGTACTCAAATGTTAGCTGACTCACAAATCGTTTGACTATAGTTTACTGTCAGAAATATAAACATTTCATGAACAAATTGTATTTAAGGCTGAAATAAATTTATACATGATATTTTTGAGTTTAGGCGTCGTATAAATGTTTAAATAGCTGAGACCCACAACGGTGTTCATATTTAACTGAAATTTCACGAATAGTTGTCTTTGTATCGCATCGTAATTTATCACAATTAACGAGCTTGTATTTGTTGTTGTCGATTCAGTCGTGGGCTGGGTCGTCCAAGTAAAAGTACGTATTTACCAGACACATTATGTTATTCGACCTGTTGTACTTGGCGACTAGGTCGAATCGTGTCTGTCATTTCGTCGGATCATGTCCATGACCTCAAAAAACGCTGGTGGATGCCTGATGTGATGCGTGCTTACTGTTGTTTCAGAATCTAATGGTGTCCACAATATGAGGATCTTTGGAACAACGTACTGCCTTCATTCAGGTTCCAGTAGGCGTAAGTGGCTGCTTGTATGTTGCCTTATTGGAGCCATGGTGATGGAAGTGTTTTGATGTGTATTACGGGTTCTCCAAAAAATGTTTCGTTGTCAGGTTCGGTCACGTTACACATTTAGCTACATTATGCAACTTAGTTGCATACACCCGTCACAAAAAGTCTAAGGTAACAGTGAACTAATTAATAATAAAATTAATGAAGATGCTGCTTTGAGTGAAGTCCACAATCCGTCTAATGCTAACACTAAATCCAGCATAATTTCTCAGAAGGTTAGCATTCATTCTTCAGAGTTATTTTCCTATAAAGATAATTAAGTGAATTGATGGGAAGTCTTCAAAGAAACGTTGCATCACTACAAGTATCAGTGTACTTTCACAACGAAACAGGATTTGTAAAGATCAAAACCAGTAACGACACAAAAGTTTTGTCATACTATAAACAATACTGTAATAAATTAATAAAACGTGTAAAAAATCACTTCTGAAATTGACATATCAGATAGTTAAATAACAAAAATATGTAATAGTATAAAAGAGATACAGTGGAAGAAGCAATAGAAGATGACATTCTTCCTGTTGAGGTGGATAGGTAGGAGTATTGTAAAACAAAGTTCTTGTGTAGCAGGTATTTCCAGTAATTATTACTTAAAGATAGGTGAGATAATTGGTGAAAACTGTTCAGAAGAGAAAGTAAAACAGCACGCTGCAGAAGGATAGTAAATAAATAGTGATTTAACAATTAACTTCACATTCTCATATGAAATACGGCAGATCATCATGAATCTAAAAAGCAAAAGTTCATATGGAGTGGATGCTATCACCAACAAGACACAGATATATTGTGGCCTCTTTGTCACTCACGTTATGCGTCATTAAGTCGATGTGTTTTCCCAGAAAGAGTGATACAATTAACTCATTAAATATCTGGTTTAATTCATATTTGGAAACCAGAATGCAGAAAGTTACCTTAGGCTCTTGGAGTGATACACAGAGGCACGCTAGATCATTCTGCATGGAAAGAAATTCCCAGAGAGTTCGATCAGTGACCCACTACTGTTGTTTTTTTCTGTTACGTTCTTCCATGTTATTTGAATCAGCAGCCGGAAGTAGTGCTGTTCACAAATGGTACAATCATTGTTGTAAAGCCCAGCAAAGAAGCATTAATAGAGGAAATAATAAATCATGCTTTTGTGTAAACTGAATGATTTTGCACAAATGAACGAAGTCAATTGAAAATCTCACTTCATTCAGTTCTGTATTGTCAAAAATATTCCGCCTCTTATTAACATAGCGTACCGGTAAGAAGTAAGAAACAGAATAGGTATCTTCAAGTTCTGGGTATTAACTGATGGAAAGTTGTACTGCAAATACTTATATATATGCTAAAACGTTTAGCTTCTGTTGCTTTTCCATAAGAACAGTTACCAACTTTGGGGATATCGAAGTCAGTAGATTCACGCATTTAGCATATTTTAATTCTTTAAAGTCTTATCGGATTGTATTCTGTTTACTCAAGAAATATTTATTGTGCACAGAAAAGTAAGAATAGTTACGTGCTGAGTTCACAAACATACATGTTACAGGAACCGCTCTATGAAGTGTAAATGTATACCATGGTCCCATAGTACATGTTTTTCACTTGTGAAATCTGATGTCAACAATCAATTAAGTTTGAGTAACAGAAATATTCACAAGTACAACAACAGAAACAAAACTGATTTGCATTATCCTTTAAGAAATCTTTGGCCAACAGAAGGGTGAAATGTGACCATCTATACAAGCTAATAAAATGTTTAATAGAATACATAAATGTTTTCAAAATCAGGATGAAGATGTTTCTCCCTCTATACCATGCAAGAAACCTTGAGTTGTGGTAACTAGCCATAAAAAATGGTGAATCGCCAGCATGTAGAAGTTTCTCTGCTGGGATCTGCCCCCAGAGAGTCTTCATAGGGTATTATTATAGCAGGTCACCAGTTGTTTTACCCTCCAAATTAAATCTTTGTTAGCATGAGAAAAGGACAACTGCATTACTTTGGTGACTAGTGGATGGGTTTTCCAATATGTAATTCAGTTACTCAGCATACGTACGCTGAAGAACCAAAGAAACTTATACACCTGCCCAACATTGTGTAGGGCCTACGCGAGCACGCAAAAGTGCCCCAACACGATGTGGCATGGAATCTACTTATGTCTAAAGTAGTGCGAGAAGGAACTGACACCCTGAATGCTGCAGAGCTGTCCATAAATCCGTAAGACTACGAGAGGGTGGATATCTCTTCTGAACAGAATGTCACGAGGCATCTCAGATATGCTCAATAATGTTCATGCGTGGAGAATTTGGTGGCCAGCGGAAGTGTTTAAACTCCCTGTAGCAATTCTCGACATGTAGTGTGTCTCACTGTCCTGCTGGAATCTGCCAAGCCCAACGGAATGCAAAATGGACATGAACGGATGCAGGTGACCAGACAGGATGCTTACGTACGTGTCATCTGTCAGAGTCGTGTCTAGGCTTCTGAGAGGTCCCATATTACTCCAACCGCACACGTGTCAGGGTCGTGTCTAGACTTGTCAGAGGTGCCATATTACTCCAACCGCACACACCCCACACCATTACAGAGCCTCCACCAGCTGGAACATTCCCCTGCTGACATGCAGTATGCATGGATTCAAGAGGTTGTCCCCATAACCGTACACGTTCATCCGCTCGATATAATTTGAAACGAGACTCGTCCGACCAGGCAACATGTTTCCAGTCATCAGCAGTCCGATGGTGGGTGCTGACGGGCCCAGGTGGGGAGTAAAACGTCGTGTCGTGCAGCCATCAGGGGTACAAGAATTGGCGTACGGCTCCGAAAGCCCATATCGATGATGTTTCGTTGAATGGTTCGCACGCTGACAAATGTTCATGAGCCAGTATTTAAATCTGCACGGTTGCACTTCTGTCCTCTTCAGGCCAATGACGATGACGCCGAGCTCAGCTGATGGGTAAAGCTTTATGCCGAGCAGTCATCAAGGGTACACCAGTGGGCCTTTGACTCCGAAAGCCAATATTGATGATGTTTCGTTGAATGGTTCGTACGCTTATTTTTGTTGATGGCCAAACTCTGAAATCTGTAGCAATTTGCAGAAGGTGCTGTATTTCTGTCATGTTGAACGATTTTGTTCAGACGTCGTTGGTCCCGTTCTTCAAGGATCTTTTTCTGGCCTTGTCGATGTCGTATATTGTGTTTTACCGAATACCTGATATCCACGGTAGACTCGTGAAATGGTCGTACGGGAAAAGCACCACTTCATCGCTACCTCGGAGATGCTGTGTCCCATCGCTCGTACGCCAGCTAAAACGCCACGTTCAAAGTCACTTAAATTTTGGTAACATGCCATTGCAGCAGCAGTATCAGGTTTAGCAACTGCGCCAGACACTCATTGTATATAGGCGTGCCAATCGCAGTGATGTATTCTGCCTGTTTACATATTTCTAGCCGCGCGGTATTAGCCGAGAGGTCTAGGGCGCTGCAGTCATAGAGGAACACTGAAGAAGACTGTGCAGCTAGTCGTGGTGGTGGTTCGAGTCCTCCCTCGGGCATGGGTGCAAGTGTTTGTTCTTAGGATAATTTAGGTAAAGTAGTGTGTAAGCTTTGCGACTGTTGACCTCAGCAGTTAAGTCCCGTAAGATTTCACACACAGATTCTACATATTTCTGTGTTTCTAAATTATTCAAAGTGTGTGAATCCCTAAGGGACGAAGCTGCTAAGGTCATCGGTCCCTAGACTTGCACACTACTTAAACTATCTTATGCTAAGAACAACACACACACACACCCATGCCCGAGGAAGGACTCGAACCACCGGTGGGAGAGGCCGTGCAGTCGGTGACATGGCGTACAAACCGCGCTGCCACTACGAGCGGCTTTCTGTGTTTGAATACGCATGCCTGTACCACTTACTTTGGCGCTCCAGTGTACTTATTCTTCGTATCTTATCAAGACTAAGTTTTGATGTCAACTTTAACGCCGGCCGGAGTGGCCGTGCGGTTCTAGGCGCTACAGTCTGTAACCGCGTAACCGCTACGGTCGCAGGTTCGAATCCTGCCGTGGGAATGATGTCCTTAGGTTAGTTAGGTTTAAGTTGTTCTACGTTCTAGTGACCTGAAAAGTTAAGTCCCATAGTGCTCAGAGCTATTTGAACCATTTTTTTCCTACTTTAACGTTATTCCAAAATAATCTACAGTTTCAGAATGAACCAATGTAGCTAGTCTTCGTTCTTCCACCGTTTTCCGCTAAGAAGAAACAAGACGATTTGACTCAGAGCATTAAATGGTGTAGGCAGTTGTTTGTTTCGAGACATGCCGTTTCCATCTCTATGTATTGCATCCAAAAGTATTTTCGTTTTTGGGGACGTTATTAACGTATTTATATATGAAAACTTATATTGGAGCACAAGGGATATCATATCTTTTCATCACCTCTCTACTGTATTTTCATGTTTCATATAGGAAAGTAGAGTCCTCTGGTAGGGGAAGAGAACTTACGATCAAAACAGAACACACTTTATTTAACTAAAACGCCTTCTTCGAGTGTACTAATTTCCAAACGTAAGAAGAACAAGAAACCCAACATTTCTTGTGGTGGCATAAGCCAGATAGGAGTACAAGACAATGAAAAGAAATAATAACCGAAATCCCACGCTACGTAGTTACAAAGTGGCGTTACGCCCAACAAGATACATCTTTCTACTGAAGGCTATAGCAAGTGTCTACTAGGCTACAGGCGGCGCAGGTATTACTCGGAGCTGTACTTGCTGTGGGTGCACATTACCGGTCTGACCCTGCAGGCGTGCTTAGAAACCGATTCTGCGGAGTGCCATACTTAGTTACATTACCTCCAGTTGGTGGATCTCTGTCACATGGCCTTTTACGAAGTAGTGCCTTGTTTATGTAGAAATTCTTTTGATATTTACACCCACTGGCGGTCACTTGAAGGGAGTTCGGCAGCCTACTTTGTTTCTCTGTTATGCGGGCCTTCTAACTGATAAAGGGCTGCTACGACAAGGAAGGTTGGTATATACAGGGTGAGAATAATTAAACTTCCAAACCACTGTAGAAATAACACCGCTGCTCAGAGTGACGTCATATTATAACGGCATACTAATGGTTCAAATGGCTCTCAGCACTATGGGACTTAACATCTATGGTCATCAGTCCCCTAGAACTGAGAACTACTTAAACTTAATTGACCTAAGGACATCACACAACACCCAGCCATCACGAGGCAGAGAAAATCCCTGACCCCACCGGGAATCGAACCCGGGAGCCCGGGCGTGGGAAGCGAGAACTCTACCGCACGACCATGAGATGACAACGGCATACTATCCCATATGGGGGAAAACGTATGGTTCCAAAATGGTTCAAATGGCTCTGAGCACTATGGGACTTAACATCTGAGGTCATCAGTCCCCTAGAACTTAGAACTACTTAAACCTAACTAATCTAAGGGCATCACACACATCCATGCCCGAGGCAAGATTCGAACCTGTGAACGTTGCGGTCTCGTGGTTCCAGACTGTAGCGCCTAGAACCGTTCGACCACCCCGGCCGGCGGAAAACGTATACCAGAAGAAAAATAAATAGTTACAAAATGTAGTAATAGATGGCGCAGTAAGCATCATGATTTAATAGCGGTCCTCTACAAATGACAAATAAATCACACAACAATGTCTAAAGTGTGCATTAGACGTTAAACAAATTCTTCCGCTCAGTGTGTGTGGGTGTACAGGTGTGATACTGCAAGTTATGTAAGCCCATCAACCACAGCAATGTAATATCACAGCGAATGTCAAAAATCGGTTTTTAATTGTCCTGAGGCCAAAACCCGCATGAAAAGCATCAATCACATCGGTTTTTAACTGTCCTGAGGCCAAAAATTGCATCAAAATCAAATCGGATTGTTAATTTCCTTGTGGATGGTGCAAAACATGTTCAATATGGTGTGCACCGTTCTCTGCAACAAGTTGAAATCAAGAAAAATTATGTTCCACAACTGGTGGAAATGTTTTCGGTGTCACTTTCAGAATGTGTTTTGCGCAATGGGTGCCTTCAATGCAACTAAGTTTGCAATCGCAACACTGAACACTGAATCTTTCAGGTAGCCCCAAAGCAAGAAGTCATACGAATGAAAATCAGATGATCTGGAAGGACAGGCTGTAGGGATATGGCGGCTAATACTTCTAGCATTTCTGAAATGGCTCTTCAGCAACTGCTTAACTGGGTTTGCAATGTGCGGAGATTGGACCATCTTGCAGGAAAACGATTCCATCTACACGTCCACGCTGTTACAGAGCTGATGTGATTGCGCAAAAGACACTCATATCGCTTAACAGTGACGGTACAGGTAAAGGACCACTTCAGGATGAAGTGATAGTGGTTGATTTGCGTGAGGATTTTCGGTTTCCCATATTCGACAATTCTGTCTATTGAGAGTAGGAAGTGGGCCCCGTCTGACCACGAAATCTACCCCGGCCAAACATTGTCCACTTCCATGCGAGCAAGAAATTCTATGGCAAAGGTCTCTCTTGCTGACAGGTCAACAAGAAGCAACTCGTGCAGATGGGTAATTTTGAATGGATAGCAAAGAATGATGTTTCGTAGGATTTCACGCAGTGTTCTCACGTGTATGTCCAATGTTCGGGCAATTCTCTGTGCACTGCACGTTTGCACACCACCACTCGGCTCCACCAGCACTGCTGTGGCCTCTGCTTCCGCTGACATCGAATCAATTCGATTCCCCCCTGTACCAGATTGCACGCCAAAAGAAACCTTCTTTTCGAATTTCCGAATCATTTTCTACAGACCCACGGCAGTCATTGGATCAAAGTCCTTTTGACATCCTTAAGTGTTCGGAACTTCTGCAGAGCGACGTGTGCAGTCACCGTTCTTGTAATACAGCTTTACAAGCAGAGCACGATCCCGCATTGAGACAGTCATTCCGAATGTCGCAGACGCGAAAGGAGGAAAAGCTATGTATCCCGCGTGTTTATACGAATTTCAAGGGGCCGTGCTCATAAGAGGTGTTTTCATTGACGTATTCTGACACATACAGCGCCATCTGTTCATCACTTTTAGCACTATTTTTTCTGCTTTAGCCCTACGTTTTGCCCTTTCTGCGATAATATTCCGTTGCAATTTGACATCATTCTGGACAGTGGTATTATTTCTACAGCGTTTTGAAAGTTTCACTTTAATTATAATCACCCTATAGATTAGTGTATGTGTGGTTTGTGTATAACTGTCCCTAGGCTGTATCCATTGACAACAATCCCGTGTGCGACTGTGCATGGCATTGTGATTTTAGTTTTATACTACTTACGAGGGCGAAATGTCCTGATTCACTGTGTACAGGAAAGTAAGCACACACTCAGATCTAGCTAATAGTGCACATTTAAACTAATAATCTGTTGGGAAATACGTCTTTCTTAGAAAAAGGTTCCTTCATTATCACCTTCGTGAGTAAACGTTATGGATATTGATCATAGCAGCCTGATTCAGCGTTACTTCGTTTGGGTACCGCTTCTTACTAAGGTTTCGCCAATAGCTCAGGTAATTTATGTGCGAAACTAGCATCGAACTTCTCAGAAGATTTCCTTCGTGGTTAACTGTTTCTTAGTTCGAGTTGTCCCAGGACTGCCCGTTGTCACTTTCAGTATCACAGTAGAAAAGTCTCTTTCAAGTAGAGGGAACTAATTGTCAACTTATAGAGCGTTTAAGCAGAGATAATTCACTATGGGTTTCTGGAAACCTTGAAATGGTAGAGGGTAGGAAAATATTATCCAATTTTCTATATGACTGCGATTCAATGCATATACGTCAAGATTTGATTTAGTCTTTCAATGCGTTTTGACATAACAATCTATACATTCTAGCAGGCTTTTTCTGCTAAATGAATACAGTTTTGTGGTAATTAGCTTTCCATTTGTTTTCAAAAATTAACTGTTCAGGTTATGTGATAAGAAAATATTATAGAAACGGGTATCATGCACGCGTGTTCCGAAGTAAAACCAAAGGTGAAATAAACCCTGACGGTATGTTTGAAGTCGTGTTTGCCTCCGCCGTAGAGTGCTGCAAGTGATATAGCAAAATTATTCCCCACGTAGGTACTTTATAGATTATCGTCTTGTGTTAATACTGCCCTGATTTTTCCCTCTGCACGTGTGCACTCACCTTAACAACAACTTCAGTTGAAGTTACTTTAAGTTCGGCGGACTGCGTTTACTTAGCAGAATATTTTTTTTCAGCCTCTGAGCTACATAACAATGAGCATATTAATTAATGCATTTTACCTGTTACTGAGACATTTATATTGCTCAGTTATAGCTGATATATTATTTGTTGGGTGCATTATCTACGACAACGTTCTATCATTTACAAGTATTTGTATGTCCCGGATTACGAATCTGTTTGACTTGTTGCGGAACAAGTGCATACCGTTCAAGCTGTTACGGAAGTGCTTTCTAAGTGCACTCTGGAAAACGACACTGTGTCATTTTACATCATAATTTAATTTCGCATTTATTTGTTCCAATTTATTTTGAAAGCGTTTCTAAATCATTTCACGCGTGTTTTTGAGATTAATTATTTCGTATTTTATTTTACACATTTGGGCGTTGACGTCACTGACAGCCATTTAATCTCGGCTGCAATCAGTCCGACTGCCGTTGCACAAAGTTATAGTCTTGCTTCGGTGCGATGAACGTAGCACTGCATTGACGCACCGGTAAAATACATACCCTTGTAGTGACAAAGGCACTGAAATTATAATCCAATATAGAAGGAGAGATTAATGTCAACAGGTATCAAACTAAAGGAATAGAAGGATTTGTCAAGAAATAAGATTTTAAACTTTCTCGGGTTATCAGCCGAGTCAAGGCGTCGTTCTGTGACAACGTTTCAATAAGTTTCCTACCTGTCATCATCATTCTGTGTAATGAATATTCGTGATATCTAGAGACTTCTGGGAGGTATGGGGACAGAACTACATGGGGAATCGTAGTCACAGGAAGAGACGCTTTATCATGCTACGCGGGATACACCTGGTGTCTCCGTGATAACGTTACATACTTTAGGGATGATGGAGAAGGCTAAATGGAAAGCAGTGGGCGTAATTAGTGCTGCTACCTCTGACAGTGGTCCTCTTAAGGTAGAAGTTCTTTGCTTCCCAAACCAATAAATAATTGTGTGGTAAACAGTAGCTCTAAACTGCATACCTGAAGAGCTAAGAGCACTTGTTTAGTTGAAGATATATTTTTCACAGTAGTAGGGAACAAAACAAGAACTGAAAGCTCTTCACTGTTTCGCTGAAATATTTCTTCTTCTACTTCTTCTTCCAAAAATATGGAAAGCACAGAGCTTGCAATAGAAGAGGTTTGTTGTCAGAGGCATCACAAGGATTTTAGCTTATAACTTCGGACTTTTATCCTTCTCCATAATCCCTGAAAGTTAGTAAAACCGTACCCGAATCACTCTCTATACTAAATCTGTTAAGTGTACTAAAATTAAATATATGTATTGACTATATGAGGGTACTATGATTTTAATATTCTATATCTATATTTTTCATTTATACATATTTGTTTCCCACGTCAGTCACTCTAGTGATGAACACATTTCTACCAACGAAAGACCAGTTTGTTTGCGTTACTGTAGAATGTTCAACTTTGTCACCGGGCCCAAAACCTCACCTCTGTTTTCACCACCTTATTACTACCATAATGAAGTCTTCGATGGTGTCCTTTGAAGTCTGGAAAGAGATGAACATCGCATGGGAGTTCTGAGGGACTTAATGGAGGATTATCATCGACAGCGAGCTCGAAGACATCGAATTGTTGTAAATTTCGCAACCCTTGTGTGTGGTCTAGCATTTTCATGTTGAAACAGAAGATGCTGAATGTGGGGACGGACGAACTCATGGAATTAGAAACTCGATTGCGTCGCGTTATTCTTCATGCACCCCCACGTTACATACCACCATGTTTCACGCTATTGCTCTGAGCTCTCTAGCGGCAGAGTGCTGCAAATATGTAGATATGATGAGTAAAGATGTAGAATATTAATAATGTCGGTTTTGTAAGGGAAGCTTTAAGAGTTTCCACATTGAACATTAGGAGGCATTACTTTTCAGCCCGCCGTCGTACTAGATGTATCCCAATGGGGCCATTAGAGGACAATGAAACAAGTTACTAGGTCCGGAAACCATCGTAACTGATGTGTAAGCTACAAAGTGACAGACACTTCTTCCTCGGTTTTGTAATCATTCAGGCTACTTAAGTGCTAGTAAATAGCTTTTCGAAAAGACGAACATCCGTCATGGATCGTCGAGACATTTAAAAGCTTTGGTGCATACCAGCCCTGTTGATAATATTGACGAACTGCAGGAAAACAATGTGGTTGGCTGTCAGTGCGTTCGGATTACGCCTGGGTTGTATGAAAGTGTGCAGACACTTCTAATGAGAACTACTGAAACATGCCTTCAAATGAACGGTGTCTGTGTGAAATATTTGTTGTAGGAAGATTTTCCTCAAGCGCATATCCGTAATTTGGATCGTCGGAGACGTCATTCTTCGATTTCTTCTCTATCCATATACTTCACTAATTACACTCTACATTCCATTCAAGACGTCCTATAATTCTTTTTCACCAAAAATAACAATTTCATGGGCGAAACTTCTCATTAAAATATTTTTACCTTGAATTTTAATCCCACTCTTGAACCTTTATCTCCGTCGTTTCTTCGAAATACAAGTTAAACTATAAGGACGAATCACTACATCCGTATCATACATCCTTTTGAACCCGATAACTTGGTCCTTTGGGTTGCAGTCTTATTGTTGTTGTTCTCTCTTGGTTCTTGAACATAATGGAACTGGCACAGTTGAACAAAACATTCTAGCACTTTTTGCCATTCCAATGCAGGGTAAAACCTCAAGCTTTTGAAGATGAACTACATCGACTTTATCAGGAGGAACTGCTGGTGTAGTAGCTTTACATAGCCCACACACGGCTTCTGATTGGTCGGTAATTATGTAGTACTGCCGCAAATGATGTCAACGTCTGTGCTGGTGGCATCACCGCATCTGCCGTAGCATAAACATTGCGACGAATGTCCCTGGCTCTTCTGTCCTTCGAGAACTCGCTTCCCTTCAACGCTAAGGTTTTATTCGATCTCACATGCCTCTTTAATTACAGAATACCACTACGTCAGAGTCGGGGACAAAACGTTTGTTCCGTCAAACAGTATTTTATGTTTTACGGCTGTTCTCAGCAGCTACATATTTCTCGAGGTCCAGATTTTTAATTTGCCTTTGATGTTCTGTCTGATAGTACATCGTCATTCTAATGCACTCTACATTCCAACGTGAAAAGTCATTTTTCGCCGATTTCCCAAATGACCTTTGAAGTTCTGATGGAACTTTATCTATCCCTTCTGCCATATTTGATCTTAAAAGCTCTTTTAAATTCTGACTCTAATAATGGATCCCGTTTTTCTTCCCTGTGGATACCTGTTCCTTCAATCAGGTTGTCAAGCCAATGCTCCCTCTCATATAGACTTTCAATGTTCTCTTTCACTTATCAGCTCTCTTCTCTAAATTTAACAGTGGATTTCCCATTGGACACTTCATGTTAGCGCGCTTGCTTTTAATTTCACTGACTGTGGTTTTCCTAGAGTCATTTCTTTCTTGATTACTTCACCTTTGCCGGTCTTGGTGGCCGAGTGGTTCTAGGCGCTTCAGTCCAGAACCGCGCGACTGCCACTGTCGCAGGTTCGAATCCTGCCTAGGGCATGGATGTGTGTGATATCTACACGTTAGTTAGGTTTAAGTAGTTCTAAGATCTAGGGGACTGATGACCTCAGATGTTAAGTCGCATAGTGCTCAGAGCCATTTGAACCATTTATACTTCACATTTGTCGGGTAGCCATTTCGTATTAAATACCCTGCATTTCCTGTTTATTTCATTCGTCAGTTTCTTATATTTATGTTTTCCTCAGTTCCTGTGAACATCTCTGTACTTCTTTCCTGCACCGATGAGCTGAAGTGTTTCTTCTGTTACTTGTGGTTCCTTGGCAGCTACCCTCCTTGTATGTTTGTTTTGGATTTCAGGTTCATTTGATTCCCTTTTTTAGATATGTCCCGTCCTCTTCAACTGAACTACATACTGAGCGATTCATTATCGCAGTTTCTACAGTCTTACAGAACTTCAAGTTTATGTCTTCAATCCCTAGTATATTCGTATCCCTCTTCTTTGCACACTGGTACTTCCTGAAAAATCTTTCAACCTTCATCCTACTTTCATCATTTGCTCCTGAGTACATTTTAAAAGGTGAATATCAGATTACGGATTCTCTGCATGAAAATTATGTAGTGTAACTGGAGCCATGCCGTATCTCCCGGCCTTTTCATTGCTGGTATTACTTGATGGAATTTTTAGAGAACTCAATTAGTCTATCTACTCTCTCATTCCTACTATCAAGCCCATATTCTACCATAACCCATTCATCTACTTCTTCCCCTACTACCGCAGTCCAACCTCCCATTAATATTACGTTTTCATCCTCCTTCACGTACTGAATTACCTTTTCAGTATACTCATACTTTCTCTGTCTTTTCATTTCCTGCTTGCTGCTGCGGCAACTGAATACTTAACCTATTGTTCTCGGCGTTGGCTTGCTGTCGATTCGTAATATGTCTTATAGGGGAATTCATTGGCTTCCTTGCTTATGTTTATTAGGATTATTTCCTTGGTTCACTGTTCTCTTCTCTCCCCTTTCCTTGTACCCATAATAACACCGTGTATATCGCTGATGGTAGTGTCACGTACATTCATCAGTTGACTCAGCTGCGACAGTTGTACCTACAGTGTTAGTGATGGGAAATCGAGGGCTGGCACGTCAGTGAAAATCAAAATATATCAGGCCTAGATACCTACTTAGAGAGCCCGATGGTAACAGCTCGTCAAAAGCAGAAAAATCTCTATTTTAGCTGTAATCTAGAAGGACCTCTTCAATTCCCAGCATTCCCGTGGTATACCTCTTCCTCTTGTGATTCTTGAATACAGTTTTGCCTTTACGAAATGTTTCCGAGAGCGTAGATGGCCTAAAGTCAACAACCAAGGTCAGCAGGTAAGTTGTGAAGAAATGTTGTAGGTTCATTGCCATTTAAAATTTCAAAACTTTAAAAAAACGTGATTGTCCGCTTGTAATCTACGAAGTAGCCACTTCGAATAAATCATAAATAGCTTCGACAGCCACAAAACCTACAACCGTCATACCTTTCCATGGCCTTAGTTTGCATAAAATTCACACTCCAAGCATTCGCGAGTAAAATTAAGTGGATTTTCTTAACGCATTTCATGTTAGTTAAAAGCAAAGGTCGTTAATACTTTTTTCTTCCTTAAATTTTATTGTAATCACTTTCCAGTTCCGGAACTATTTTCAGAACGATGGTTAATTTTGATCACGAAAATGACACTGGTACTCATATAATCTTCGCGTCACGTAACGCTCTGTATGTTAATGAATTGTGGCCTATTTCGCAGTACCGTTATAGACTGAATCTCGTTTGCGTGTAGCGTGCTGTATAAATGAATAAATCAGACTAACAGATTTGGGATGTTATTGAATAAAGTCAGGAGAAATCTCTTTTATGAATCCTACGGAAGCAGAGTGCCCGGCTAACGATATCTGTGTACCGATTGAGACAGCCAGAAAGAATCTGTACACATGTTTTCCACCAGTGGTACCGATGGACATACTTCTGTGCTACGGGTCTTCGTACGTCAATGTACGTTTGTTGACAGTCCTCCACTTGTTAAATTCGTTCTACGAGCCACCATGAATGAATCCAGACAGAGTGACAAGTAAACGGTATTGTGCATTGAATACATGTCTTTTAGTACCTACTATTGTACCCACGTCTTGAACTGCAGGTATTGCGGTGGTCTTCAGGTTTGAAGATAGTTTCCTGACATGGTCAGGAGTAAGTGAATCATAAAATTTTTTTGGGTAAGTGAGACTTTTGTCCCTATACCATAAAACCAGCTACAGCACCGACATTGTCTAATAATTTTAACAATAGAAAACATTGTTACCAACTAAAACGCTTGGTGACACGAACACTCTGACAGCTATCATTATGACACGGCATAATCACGACGTATCTTAACCGTGTTCTCCTCACTTTAACCGAGCCATGTTCTCTGTGGGTATACCTATTCTACCGTCAAACAGACTGTCCCCCCCCCCCCCCCCCCCATGAAGAAAAACTACTGTGTCTAGTGTTGATAACATACTCTCAAAGCTAATACAGAGGCGTCCAAAAAAATATATCCACTGTTTAAAAGTCCATAACTTACAAAGTAATTGACGCAGTTGTCTCATTTTTGGTGAAAGTATAGCTTGAAGTTCCACTTAAAGATATCACTGTAAGTGTTCGAAATGGTCACCATTAACATCCACACGCAAACGATACCGCCGAACAGCAGCACGAACTACTGACTGCAACGTGTTCAGTTGGATATTTGAACATGAATGTACGATGGATTCTCGAAGTTCATCCAATGTGCATGGCTACTGCCGATAAAAGATTTCCTTTAGTGTTTTGAAGACAGCAAAGTGGAAGTGCTACATCCCACGATTGCTACACGCAAGAGGACGGCCCAGATCGTAGAATGGAGTACTGCGAGT
This sequence comes from Schistocerca gregaria, assembly GCF_023897955.1. Lineage (NCBI taxonomy): Eukaryota > Metazoa > Arthropoda > Insecta > Orthoptera > Acrididae > Schistocerca > Schistocerca gregaria. The sequence goes on along the minus strand of NC_064923.1, from coordinate 63,122,012 downwards.
GGTTTACTAACGATGAAGAGTTTGCAGAGATGATTGTGTGGTCTGATGAGGCACAGTTGAAACTGAATGGTACAGTAAATCGCCACAATTGTATCTACTGGGCCCCCGAAAATCCGAACGTACATGTAGACAAAGCCGTAAATTTGCCAGGAGTAAATGTGTGGTGTGGGTTGTCTTACGGGGGCTTGATTAGGCCATTCTTCTTTAACGGCACAGTTACCGGTGAGATGTACTTTCAGAAGCTTCAGATATGCATTTTACCTGTCATCCGATACTTGTATGGAGACGGAATTGTTTACTTTCAACAAGAGGGTGCCCCAGCCCTCTACCAAAATCGTGTTAGGGCGTATCTCGACGAAAATCCACCAGGAAGATGGATGGGCGGTAGAGGTGCTGTGGAGTATCCACCACGTTCCCCAGACCTAACTCCTCTGGACTTTTACCTCTGGGGAACACTAAAGGATGTCGTTCATGGGCAAAAACCACGCACATTGGATAAACTTCGAGAATCCATCGTACAGTCATGTACGAATATCCAACTTAACACGTTGCAGTCAGTAGTTCGTACTGCACTTCGGCGTCATCGTTTGTGTGTGGATGTTAATGGTGATCATTTCGAAAACTTACACTGATATCTTTAAATTGGACTTTAAGTTACACTTTCACCCAAAATGAGACAACTGCGTCAATTAGTATGCAAGTTATCGACTTGTGAACAGTGGATACATTTTTTGGACCCCTATGTGTACCGCATAATCCCGTGATTAATATTATAAGAGAGAGTCCTTTCATATTATCGTTTCTTTAATCCTGAAAAATACGTTTGTGAGACAGATCTGAGATGGCATTAGGATGGTGCTACTCGAAAAATAAATACATATTATAAAAACAAAGAGGAATATTACCGACATACATATTAGAGTGCCATATTTGATCTGCTGAGTGAGGGACGTCATTTTGCCTAGGTAGCTTAAATGAAAAGTAATCAATGTTTTTATAAAAAAAATTATGTATAAACTATATCTAGCCGTAGTGTTGCAAAGCAATTTCAAAAGGAATAAGCATGTAAGTACTGTAGCAGGGAAGGCGAATGGTGCACTAGGTTTAATGAGAGAGTTTTGTGGAAGTGTGACTCATCTGCAAACGAGTCCGCTTCTAGGGTACTGGTGCATCCCATTTTTGAGTACTGCTCGAGTGTTTGGGATCCACACCAGGTTTGGTTAAAGAAAGACGTCGAATCAGTTCAGAGGCGGGCTGTTTGATTTGTTGTCAATAGCTTCGAACAACAGGCAAGTATTACGGGGATGGTTCGGGAATTTAAATGAAAATCACTGGAGGGAAGGTGACATTCGTTTCTAAGAGCACTACTGAGACAATTTAGAGAATCGGTATTTGAGGCTGACAACCATAGTTCAGGTATACATGTCGACATCGCAAGTTGAAGATGAACAGATAGAGAAAGTGTATGAGGATATTGAAAGGGTAATGCAATAGGTAAAGGGGGACGAAAATCTAATAGTCATGGGCGACTGGAATGCAGTTGTAGGGGAAGGAGTAGAAGAAAAGGTTACAGGAGAGTATGGGCTTAGGTCAAGGAATGAAAGAGGAGAAAGACTAATGGAGTTCTGTAACAAGTTTCAGCTAGTAATAGCGAATACCCTATTCAAGAATCACAAGAGGAGGAGGTATACTTGGAAAAGTCCGGAAGAAACGGGAAGATTTCAATTAGATTACATCATGGTTAGACAGAGATTCCGAAATCAGATATTGGATTGTAAGACGTACCCAGGAGCAGATATAGACTCAGATCACAATACAGTAGTGATGAAGAGTAGGCTGAAGTTCAAGACATTAGTCAGGAAGAATCAATACGCTAAGAAGTGGGATACGGAAGTTCTAAGGAATGAAGAAATACGTTTGAAGTTCTCTAACGCTATAGATACAGCAATAAGGAATAGCGCAGTAGGCAGCACAGTTGAATAGGAATGGACATCTCTAAAAAGGGTCATCACAGAAGTTGGGAAGGAAAACATAGGTACAAAGAAGGTAGCTGCGAAGAAACCATTGGTAACAGAAGAAATAATTCAGTTGATTGATGAAAGGAGGAAGTACAAACATGTTCCGGGAAAATCAGGAATACAGAAATACAAGTCGCTGAGGAATGAAATAAATAGGAAGTGCAGGGAAGCTAAGACGAAATGGCTGCTTTAAAAATGTGAAGACATCGAAAAAGATATGATTGTCGGAAGGACAGACTCAGCATACAGGAAAGTCAAAACAACCTTTGGTGACATTAAAAGCAACGGTGGTAACATTAAGAGTGCAACGGGAATTTCACTGTTAAATGCAGAAGAGAGAGCAGGTAGGAGGAAAGAATACATTGAAAGCCTCTATGAGGGTGAAGATTTGTCTGATGTCATAGAAGAAGAAACAGGAGTCGATTTAGAAGAGTTAGGGGATCCAGTATTAGAATCGGAATTTAAAAGAGCTTTGGAGGACTTACGCTCAAATAAGGCAGAAGGGATAGATAACATTCCATCAGAATTTCTAAAATCATTAGGGGAAGTGGCAACAAAACGACTATTCACATTGGTGTGTAGAATATATAAGTCTGGCGATATACCATCTGACTTTCGGAAAAGCATCATCCACACAATTCCGAAGACGGCAAGAGCTGACAAGTTCGAGAATCATCGCACAATCAGCTTAACAGCTCATGCATCGAAGCTGCTTACAAGAATAATATACAGAAGAATGGAAAACAAAACTGAGAATGCGCTAGGTGACGATCAGTTTGGCTTTAGGAAAAGTAAAGGGGCGAGAGAGGCAATTCTGACGGTACGGCTAATAATGGAAGCAAGGCTCAAGAAAAATCAAGACACGATTTGTCGATCTGGAAAAAGCGTTCGACAATATAAAATGGTGCAAGCTGTTCGAGATTCTGAAAAAAGTAGGGGTAAGCTATAGGGAGAGACGGGTCATATACAATATGTACAACAACCAAGATGAAATAATAAGCGTGTACGATCAAGAGCGAAGTGCTTGTATTAAGAAGGGTGTAAGACAAGGCTGTAGCCTTTCGCCCCTACTCTTCAATCTGTACATCGAGGAAGCAATGATGGAAATAAAAGAAACGTTCAGGAGTGGAATTAAAATAAAAGGTGAAAGGATATCAATGATACGATTCGCTGATGACGTTGCTATCCTGAGTGGAACTGAAGAAGAATTAAATGATCTGCTGAACGGCATGAACAGTGTAATGAGTACACAGTATGGTTTGAGAGTAAATCGGAGAAAGGCGAAGGTAATGAGAAGTAGTAGAAATGAGAACAGCGATATACTTACCATCTGGATTGATGGTCATGAAGTCAATGAAAATAAGGAATTGTGCTACCTAGGCAGTAAAATAACCAGTGACGGACGGAGTAAGGAGGGCATCAAAAGCAGACTCGCTATGGCAAAAAAGGCATTTATGGCCAAGAGAAGTCTACTATTATCAAATACCGGCCTTAATTTGAGGAAGAAATTTCTGAGGATGTACGTCTGGAGTACAGCACTGTATGGTAGTGAAACATGGACTGTGGGAAAACCGGAACAGAAGAGAATCGAAGCATTTGAGATATGGTGCTATAAACGAATGATGAAAATTAGGTGGACTGATAAAGTAAGGAATGAGGAGGTTCTACGCAGAATCGGAGAATTCAGAAGAGTTCAGTGAGACTAGCGATGATATAACCAAATTCTTAGTGATCTCAGCGTCAGCTCCACTGCACTCCCTGTAAAAGAATCTAAATACTAAGTAAATTTAGTGGAAGGGGTTCAAGGCTTTCCAATTTTTAGTTAGCTGGTAAAATAACGTAGAAAAAGCAGTTATGTTTACCATTGGAAATTTTATTCTACTCACAAAACATTGTTTATAAATTGCACTGTTGATAAAAGGAGATGTTTTAATACAGGATGGTAAAAACCAACTGCGTTCAACAAAAATGTGAACGAGTATTCCCTGAATGGGTTTCCAAGTTCTACAATCGATCGAAGGATTACCTATGCCAAATCACATCTATAATCTAGGTTTAATTTAAGTTTCACAAAAGAGAAAACTATCAAAATGGTCTACAGTGACCCTCAATTATCTTTAATTACTTACCTAACTTGTAAATTACAGTGGCTGATGTGGCTTCTCAGCAACTATATAAAAGAAAAATCATCGCGTTTCAGATCTGTTCTTCAAGTGGCAAAGGTGAACACCTTGAGTTTTAATTAACGATCGACACTAGTATTACGCAAAAAGGGGATGTAACAGATGAGACTTCTGCAGTTCTGAGTGAAGCCTTATGCGCTCAAAAATGCGGCATCGCGTGCGTTCATTACCTTGTCGGTGTTTAGGCAGCGTCAGGGCAGCGGCGGGCAGCACAGCTCCCCTCACCTCGCCATCTCGGAAGCAACTCTCCCCTAACTTCTCCTTACTACAATTTACCGAAGTTGGTTTAAAAAAACTATCTGGCTGTGTTTTCATTTGACCAATCTGGGTCTCAATGTTATCCTTAAGCTCCGCCTACAAAAATTCTGTCTATCCAATGAGAAACGCTATACTTTTCGTGGTGGGGCAATGTTTTCAAAGTTTGCAGCGTAACGGAGACGCGAAAGAGTCTCACGCTAAAACCTGCAGCTAGTGTGGTCCTTTTAGCGTTATCGTAAGATCTATATTGCTTTTCTGAAGGGCTCTAGCTTTTAACATGGGCTGGGGGGTGGTCCTCGACGTAACAGAGAGGCGAAAAAGCCTCACGCTTAAACGTGCGGGTGGTAGTCTTACAGGTAGGCTGGCGGCGTGGGTGTCCAGTCCATCCCTTATCGTAGGGCCTTCTAGCTTAACACGGTTCTGGTCTCGACTTCTGTTCTCGTTTCTCCCCTCGGAACTGCGTCGGTCTCACGGTGGGAAGGTACGACATGCATTTAGGCATTCTTGTGTTAGTCTGTGGTATTCCATTTGATCACTCGTTACTCGTATTCCTTTGGTTAAATTAATGTCACGATTTATTCGGAGCTATGTGACATACTACTGGATTCACTTATCATGTCAGGGTTTTCATGGAAGGTGTTGGATTTGCCTGACACCTTACAGCCTATTCACCAATTGTACGTCAAGTGCAGAGAGGAGTCGACAGCACTGTTCGAAGTGATGAAGGAGGAGGTGGTCTACGAGTCTGTGGTTTCAGACTCGATAACATGCGCGCAGACAGCGGTCAGGGCGATGGATGACACTCTGCCCCCCCCCCCCCCCCCATATCCCCGACACGCCACCGGCGCGAGAGAAGACCCATGCTGCCAGAAGTGGAAGACGATCGAGGCGCTCCTGAGAGGGCTGCCTTGCTGTTGTGACAAGACAGCAGTCCGAGAGGGGCCGTTGTGCACAGGTTTCCGTAATGTGGCTGTATGACTGTATAACCGAGCCAACAACAGCAGACCGCCGCTGCTTACTATCGATCGCAGTGCAACCGACCGACGGCGCTGCCGGCGTCTTCTCATTGTGGAAGTCACTCGACTTCCCTCTCACGTCCGGCATGGACCCTCAGCCTAGTGCACCAAGTGCCAGGGCGATTGCCACGTAGCCAAGTGTTGCTGGAAAGCAGCGAGGTGCGTTAAGTACTCAGGTGAGCACAATAGCCGCACCTGCGACGGTGCAGAGGAGCTCTGCAGACCTGCGTGCGGTGTGGCGCACCTCACGTCACCAGTTGGCGCTGCTGCCCGTTTTTATCAAGCCAAAGCCGGGCCGAAGGTGGTGTGGCACCCGCGGCCGCACAGACGCAAATCAGTAGAAAACGGCGACGACGACGACGACGACGACGACGACGGCTGCGGCGACGACGCAGTAGGACGAGTCCGGCACAGCAGAGGGGTAGCACGGAGGCAGCTACGCCCGCCAACAGCGGTGACGACCGACCGTCCTCGAGAAGAGCAGCGGCAGCAACCAGCGCCTTCGTGAATGAGGCGACAGCGGCTCTTAAAGCCGTTATGGCGGCAAGAGGCCGCCTTCGTAACGTCCCTGGCTACGGACAAGGAAGACTTGAGGCAGCCGAGTGCCGCTCAAGGCCTACGGTCAGGAGCAGGGACGCAAACCCCAGTGACCGCTCCTGCAGCCACTAGGGCCACTGATAAGATATAGAAATATCGATGTTTCTGATATGTATGAATGTACATGGTTGTTTCTCTCTAACCGTATATCGATGTATCGATATCAAAAAGGCTGGTTCCACAGCCGATATTTTAATTTTGTAATATATTCTTTTCGCAATTTTAGATAAAGTTGTTTTTTGAAATTGTAGATGAGTTAAAAGGAAGGTCAGCGTTGGCCGTAAAATTGATGTTTTATTGATAGCAAAATTGATTTTCAATCACATACTGATCACCTTCAGTGCTGTGGTGTACAGAACTGAGGATGATCACTGTTGTTCTTGTGGTCTTCGGTCCTGAGACTGGTTTGATGCAGCTCTCCATGCTACTCTATCCTGTGCAAGCTGCTTCATCTCCCAGTACCCACTGCAACCTACATCGTTCTGAATCTGCGTAATGTAGTCATCTCTTGGTCTCCCTCTACGATTTTTACCCTCCACGCTGCCCTCCAATAGTAAATTGGAGATACCTTGATGCCTCAGGACATGTCCTACCAACTGATCCCTTCTTCTGGTCAAGTTGTGCCACAAACGTCTCTTCTCCCCAATCCTATTCAATACTTCCTCATTAGTTATGCGATCTACCCATCTAATCTTCAGCATTCTCCTGTAGCACCACATTTCGAAAGCTTCTATTCTCTTCTTGTCCAAACTATTTATCGTCCATGTTTCACTTCCATACATGGCTACACTCCATACAAATACTTTCAGAAACGACTTCCTGATACATGAATCTATATTCGATGTTAACAAATTTCTCTTCTTCAGAAACGCTTTCCTTGCCATTGCCAGTCTACATTTTATATCCTCTCTACTTTGGCAATCGTCAGTTATTTTGCTCCCCAAATAGAAAAACTCCTTTACTACATTAAGTGTCTCATTTCCTAATCTAATTCCCTCAGCATCACCCGACTTAATTCGACTACATTCCATTATCCTCGTTTTGCTTTTGTTGATATTCATCTTATATCCTCCTTTCAAGACACTATCCATTCCGTTCAATTGCTCTTCCAAGTCCTTTGACGTCTCTGACACAATTACAATGTCATCGGTAAACCTCAAAGTTTTTATTTCTTCTCCATGGATTTTAATACCTCTTCCGAACTTTTCTTTTGTTTCCTTCACTGCTTGCTCATTACACAGATTGAATAACATCGGGGAGAGGCTACTACCCTGTCTCACTCCCTTCCCAACCACTGCTTCCCTTTCATGTGATTGAAAATCGATTTTGCTATCAAGAAAACTTCAATATTACGGCCTACGCTGACCTTCCTTGTAATTTAACATACATGGTCGTTGTGCACGGAGCACTCCATGCAGTCGCCAATCAATTGTAGACGAAGGTAATTCTTCTATCGCTGTGTAAAGGAGTCTTACTTCTCTTAGAGCTTCCATCAAGCCCAGTCTTTCTCTTTGACTGTGTGAAGCAAATGTAGGTGGCAAAAAAAAGAAGCCCGATTGATGTGGGGAGGGTTGGATGGCGGTTGGGAGGTAGCAGTGTGAATGGAGTAAGATATTCGATGTGAAGAAATAACAATTTTTAACACAATTACTGTGCTATTCCTCCACATTGGCTTTTTTCAAAGATAGCTGCTGAAACTGATGAACCAAAATCTAAGTGACGAGATCGGTCTTTACGGTGGGCGGAGACGAGTGAGGGTAAATGCTGACGTAATCGTGCACTACAGAAACTGCAATGTTTGACTTCACCACACAATTTTGACACTACAACTACTAGGTCTCTGTCATTTGCAGAAATGAAAGGAAAAAAAGAAAGAACAAGGTATTCGAAACAAGGTAATCGACATGACGTGTTCCAGACAAATCAGATATGTGACGAAATCAAACGACGGACCCATAGGATACCTGCTTCGGTGCTGCTTACCTACAGTAACCGGTGTGAGCAAAGGGGTTATCGTCAGGAATGAAGATTAATCGTTTTTTTGTTGATAATTCTTTTTGGTTATATGGCCGTGATCCATTGAGTTCTTCTATTCCTAACGTTTCGTTCAATACTACGTTGCACATCGTCAGAGGTATGGCTGGTCCTGCTGAGTTCTGCCGACCTGCCGAGTAGTATTGAACGAAACGTTAGGAATAGAAAAATTCAATGGACCACGGCCATATAACCAAAAGGAATTATCAACAACAGTACCATCCGGTCGTGAAAGCCTTCATTGTATGATGCGTCATTTTCCTTTCCATTCATACTCTAAGGGTCTAAGACTGCTAACGTGTCGATGTACAAAATACGAAACAATAAAGAAATACTTAAATATACAGATTAATATCAATTTTAATAATCAACAGTCTCAGTCTCACCGTTTACCTAGAATTTACCTAGGTTACAGTCGTTAACACCCAACCTTCTTCAGAGTAACAGTAACTACCGTTTGTCCATGGTGGACATCGTCAAGTTAAAATCATAAATCCATAAATTATCGTCCGACTGCATAACTTATCTGGAACTGCACCGGCGCCACTTGGCGAGCGCGAATTCCAGTACAGCATTCGTGGCTGCGGTAACGATGCTTTTTTCTCGCCATGTGGATAATTTTTTCGATATATCTCTAGCCGATAATAATTTATTTTAAATATAGATATATGGCTCTCCCGATATTTTTACAATATCAACAGTCCTAGCACCTGACCAGCCAGGGTGGCCGAGAACGCTAACGCGCTGCTTCCTGAACTCGTGTAGGCGTGCCGGCCCCAAATCGATTTAACGACTAGGGCCGCTGTGCCATGGTGCTTGGATGTGGTTTTTAGGCTGTTTTCCACATCCCGCTGGGTGAATACCGGGCTAGTCACAATGTTCCACCTCAGTTACACGGCTCGCAGATATCTCAAGACGTTCGCACTATTCCATGGATTACACTCCACGCAGACACTTGGGGTACACTAATTCCGTCGCGTGGGGAGGGGGGGAGGTGTACGAGGTGGCGGTAAGAAGGGCATCCGGCCACCCCTTAAACATTGACATGCCAAATCCGATTAACGATGGCTGACCGTGCATAACTGCGGGACAAGGCCCAAGCGATAGAATAGATGGTCATAGCACCCATGCAGAAGGGCGTCGCCGATAAGCAGAAAATTGTAAAGGTTGCCTACCGCTGCAACTGCTCCAGTAGCGTCGCAGGAGAAGGGCGCCATAAAATCATGCATCGCCCCAACGGCGGCGATGCCGAATGCCTGACCAGAGCCAAGGCAGAAAACAGGAAGGCAGCATTCACAGTCAAATCGCGAGAGATTGGCCTGCAGCTCTCCGAACAAGCAGCAGCGCATTTCTTCGAGCAGGCAGCCCACCTCAAGGACCAACTCCAGCAAAACTGCACCATGCAGTGAGCAGGAGACCCCGCACAACAGCGAGCAGCGCTAGGTCACCTCTGACACGGCGCAGTAGAAGGCTCACACTAGCGCACTGGGGATTGGGTTATTTGGGGAAAAAGGCCAGACAGCGAGGTCATCGGTCTCATCGGACTAGGGAAAGAAGTCGGCCGTGCCCTTTCAAAGAAACCATCCCGCCATTTGCCTGGAGCGATTTAAGGAAATCACGGAAAAACCTAAATCAGGATGGCCGGACGCGGGATTGAATCGTCGTCCTCCCGAATGCGAGTCCAGTGTCTAGCCACACTAGCGCACTGCTCTCACTGTATTGGCTTCTGGCTCTAACACGGTATCGATGCATAATACCCACTACTAATCCCCTACTAATCCCCTTTGTGCTTCCCTTGGCACTCCCCATCCCCCACCCTCTCCCCATGAAACAGCTACCCTTCGTTAGCCTTTCTTCCACTGTCTATCTCCTCGACGCGACCATATTAGTGAGTAGTCCTACCCAGACGTAGGGATATCATTACGGCCGCACACCTCTTGAACTCCTCGGTTGGTAACTAACAAATACCGAGGTGACTGTTGGTCTTTTGATATGGTCACCACGTAGGTGTAGGAGTAATGGAGCTCCACCCGTTCTACAGCAGTTGCGGTCGAAAGAGAAGAGTAAGAGATTTTGTGCTGATTTTAATGGAAAATGTTGTAGCTTCAGTTTAAGATAAGCAAATAAATAATGCAATGCTGGTCGACTAAACATTTCAGTGTATATAAAGCGTGTTTCCGTAAGAGCGTGCAAAAATGTGGAAGGACATAGATCTTTCAGATCATAGTGCACAGCTTGTTACAGTACATGACATAGCTCCATGCAGTATAATAAATCAGACTTTCAAAGCAGTGCGTTCAATTAACAATATAAATGTTGCAAACTTTAGGGAAAGCCTACAGCAGCTAGACTGGGATGAAGTGTATAAGGAACCCGATGCAAACTTGAAATATAACTTATTTCACAATACATTTTTAAGGGTATTTGAAAATTGTTTTCCCAAGAAAATAGTTAAACATAATTCCAAGAAAACATATAATAAACCTTGGCTAACTAAAGGAATAAGAATATCTTGCAACCGCAAAAGAGAACTGTATCTAACAGCAAGATGGAGTACTGACCCCGAAATTGTTCAATATTATAAAAACTATTGTGCGGTACTAAGAAAAGTTATTAAAAAGTCCAGAAGCATGTGTATCATGTCTGAGATCAGTAACTCTGATAATAAAATTAAAGCAATTTGGAATATTATTGAAAGGGAAACAGGGCAACCAAGAGCACAGGAAGACTTTAGTGCAATAAAATTGAATGACAAGTGCACTAACAAACAATCAGAAATTGAAAATATTTTGAATAATCATTTTTTAAATGTTGTGGAGAAAATAGGATCTAGATCTTCACTAGAAGAGGCAAGGCTATTAATAGAAGAGGCGATACCTGCACAGTTTGAAACAGCTGTAATTCCACCAACCTCTCCCTCTGAAATCAGTAAAATAATAAACTCACTGAAAAGTAAAAGCTCTTACGGAATTGATGGCATTTCCAGCAAAGTACTTAAAGCTTGTTCCCCACAGATAAGTAGAATTCTCAGCCACGTATGTAATAGCTCTTTGGAGCAGGGTGTTTTCCCTGATAGACTGAAATATGCCATTGTAAAACCATTGCATAAAAAGGGGGATATGTCGGATGTCAACAACTACCGCCCAATCTCTCTTCTGACAGCTCTATCAAAAATTTTTGAGAAAGTAATGTATTCAAGAGTAGCCTCCCATATTTGTAAAAATAAAGTACTAACAAAATGTCAGTTTGGTTTTCAGAAAGGCTTTTCAACAGAAAATGCTATATATGCTTTCACTGATCAAATATTAAATGCTCTGAATAACCGGACATCACCCATTGGTATTTTTTGTGATCTCTCAAAGGCCTTTGATTGTGTAAATCATGGAATTCTTTTAGATAAGCTAAATCATTATGGTTTGAGTGGGGCAGTGCACAAATGGTTTAATTCATACTTAACTGGAAGAATGCAGAAAGTTGAAATAAGTGGTTCGTGTAATGTTAAAACAGCTGCTTCCTCAAACTGGGGTGCTATCAAGCACGGGGTCCCACAGGGTTCGGTCTTAGGTCCTTTACTGTTCTTGATATACATTAATGACTTACCATTCCACATTGATGAAGATGCAAAGTTAGTTCTTTTTGCTGATGATACAAGTATAGTAATAACATCCAAAAACCAAGAACTAAGTGATGTAATTGTAAATGATGTTTTTCACAAAATTATTAAGTGGTTCTCAGCAAACGGACTCTCTTTAAATTTTGATAAAACACAGTATATACAGTTCCGTACAGTAAATGGCAAAACTCCAGTAATAAATATAGAATTTGAACAGAAGTCTGTAGCTAAGGTAGAATTTTCAAAATTTTTAGGTGTGTCCATTGATGAGAGGTTAAACTGGAAGCAACACATTGATGGTCTGCTGAAACGTCTGAGTTCAGCTACGTATGCTATTAGGGTTATTGCAAATTTTGGTGATAAGAATCTCAGTAAATTAGCTTACTATGCCTACTTTCATTCACTGCTTTCGTATGGCATCATATTCTGGGGTAATTCATCGTTGAGTAGAAAAGTATTCATTGCACAAAAACGTGTAATCAGAATAATTGCTGGAGCCCACCCACGGTCATCCTGCAGACATCTATTTAAGGATCTAGGGATCCTCACAGTAACCTCACAGTATATATATTCCCTTATGAAATTTGTTGATAATAATCCAACCCAATTCAAAAGTAATAGCAGTGTGCATACCTATAACACCAGGAGAAAGGATGATCTTCACTATGCAGGGTTAAATCTGACTTTGGCACAGAAAGGGGTAAATTATGCTGCCACAAAAGTCTTTGGGCACCTACCAAACAGCATCAAAAGCCTGACAGATAGCCAACTAACATTTAAAAATAAATTAAAAGAATTTCTAGATGACAACTCCTTCTACTCATTGGCTGAATTTTTAGATATAAAGTAAAGTAAAGTAAAAAAAAAAAAAAAAAAAAAAAAACTTAATCATTAGTGTCATGCAATATTTTGTGTAATGTAATTTCTTGTACAGACATCTTTTATTAACCTGACACGTTCCACATCATTACGAAGTGTCGTATTCATGATCTATGGAACAAGTATTAATCTAATCTAATCTAATCTAATCTAATCTAATGCTTCACAGAACAATTTCAGGCTGGGAACCTGGGGTCGCAGAAGCTATCTTACTGAGATACGGAAGTAAACTTGTCTACCGCTTTCTCTAGGATTACTGTTTTCCTGCGTATTTACAACTAATATGCGTGCACGTTTACACTTACAGTGCTGTTTATTTACCTGTAAATTATTTGTGTCCTTCAAATAAGCGAGGGGGACGACCCGGATTACTAGTAAGTCATGTCGCAGGTTTCGTTTACTTCACTTGTCCATGAGGTGGGTCTGTTGTAAATAATGGCAGAATGTACACAGTAATGCGATTTTATTCCAATTATATATACGACGTGCGACAAGAAAGTAGTCAAGTTTAGTGTAGTCTCCTTCAAAGTAGTTCACTTCAAATTGCACACACTTTTCCCCGCGTTTCTGCCATTGATGGTAACATTTCTGGAACTAATCTTCTGTAATATCCTCCAAGACCCTTGTCACAGCTTTTGGAAATTTTGTGTTGTTCGAATACGGTGTGTCTTGTCCGCCGTTTTGACTCTTGGAAATAGAAAAACATCGCAAGGAGTGATGTTATATATAGGGTGGTCCATTGATCGTGACCGGGAGAAATATCTCATTAAATAAGCGTCAAACGAAAAATCTAGAAAGAACGAAACTAGTGTAGCTTGAGGGGAAGCCAGAAGGCGCTATGGTTGGCCCGCTAGATGGCGCTGCCATAGGTCAAACGAATGTCAACTGCGTATTTTTAAAATGGAAACCCTATTTTTTTATTAAACATTCGTTTAAGACGTAAAGATATATGAATGTTTTAATTACACCAAATTTTTCGCTGTGTGATACATGGCGCTGTAATAGTCAAAAACATATGGCTCACAATTTTAGACGAACAGTTGGTAACAGGTAGGTTTTTTAAACTAAAATACAAAACGTAGATACTTTGAACATTATTTCGGTGGTTTCAATGTGATACATGAACCTTTTTTCTCATTTCTGATAACGCGTGCTGTTACAGCGTGATTACATGTAAATACCACATTATTGCAATTAATGCTCAAAATGATGTCTGTCAACCTCTGTGTATTTGGCAATACGTGTTACGACATTCCTCTCAAGAGCGAGTAGTTCGCCTTCCGTAATGTTCCCACATGCATTGCCAATGCGCTGACGCATGTTGCCAGACGTTGTCGGTGGATCACGATAGCAAATATACTTAAACTCTCCCCACAGAAAGAAATCCGGCGACGTCAGATCCGGTGAACGTGCGGGCCATGATATGGTGTTTCGACGACCAATCCACCTGTCATGAAATATGCTATTCAATACCGCTTCAACCGCACGCGAGCTATATGACGAACATCCATCCTCTTGGAAGTACATCGCCATTCTGTCATGCAGTGAAACATCTCGTCGTAACATTGGAGCCGGTCTTGGTGGCCGAGCGGTTCTAGGTCTGGTACCGCGCGACCGCTACGGTCGCAGGTTCGAATCGTGCCTCGTGCATGGATGTGTGTGATGTCCTTAGGTTAGTTAGGTTTAAGTAGTTCTAAGTTCTAGGGGACTAATGACCTCAGATGTTAGGCCCCTTAGTGCTCAGAGCCATTTGAACCATTTGTAACCTTGGATAAGAGCATACATTGCACCATTTAGATTTTCATCGCGAAAATGGGGGACAATTATCCTTCCTGCCATAATGCCGCACCATACACTAACCCGCCAAGTTCGGTGACGTTCCACTTATCGCAGCCATCGTGGATTTTCCGTTGCTTATATTGAATATTATGCCTGTTTACGTTACCTCTGTTATTGAATGACGCTTCGTCGTTAAATAGAACGCGTGCAAAAAGATCTGTCATCGTCCCGTAATTTCTGTTATTCTGGTGTCTCAAGTTGAAAAATTTGTACCCTCTATATGCGTAGTACTATTTCCACCAGTATTTTTCACTGGCAATGGCAGACATTTGCCGACAGCTGCTGAATATCCTTCTTCCTTGGACAAACTGTGTATTTTATATGCAGGTGGGTCCATATTTATGACGTATCTGCCTATTTCGTTCATAATCATACGTGGAAGTGTGCCATACTTGTCCGGTTTGTCCTTCACAAATACTTTGAAGAGGCAACGTCATTTAAGCAAGTTAAGAATCTCGTCAACGTTGATGTGCCCTCGTGGTTTATACAGGAGTGCAAACATATCGTCTAGTTTTCTGAAAACTCCACGGATTGCTCTGACCTTGTCTGCTTCTTTTGTTTGATGGAGTGTAGTTTTGTCATCAAACCTATCGGTTCTAATATCTTCGTTCAAATATTATCTTATCATGATAACGTTGTACATAAGCCGACCGATTAGGTTTGACCAGAAATCATGTACGCTAATACAATTGTCATTACTTGAACTCATAAAAAACAGTATGCCTATAAAGGCATACATTTCTTTCTCATTGGTAGACTTAAGATTTAGCCTAACCGCCTCTTCATTTGAATATTTTAGTGTAACATTCATGTTGTCAAGTGTAAAAACTAACACCAGATGTCTCCAGGAGAACAGCAAGCAGCTACTGGAGCTACTCCTCCCTTCTCCGTTAGTACACTCGTGTTTACAAGAGACCTAGTAGGGATTCCTGACTATTTGATTACATACATTCTTCCAGACATGGCCACAGTTTCATTCTGATGGTCTCTACATTTCCTTCAACGTCTCTACCTTCCTCAACATTTTTGCGATCTAAATAATACTCGATAACACCAGTCCTGAGCCAGAGCCTGCACCTAAAATTTCATTCGAAAGTCTTTCTAAAGATAATTAACGTATTCCTTAGACGTTTACGAGTCTTGGTGTGAACAGCAAGGAATTGAACAAACTCACTGGAAAAATAGAAGATAAACAACAGCTGAATGACACCAACAATCGTTTCCTCTGTAAGTATACTGATGTATGAGAATATGATCAACTAACAAGAAAGATAGACTTGTATTATTGTAGGGCTGAAACATAAAAAAAAATCTAAGGACATTAACAGGGGGCAAAATACTACATTTTTCTATTCGTACAGGAAAAACCACCATCACTTCTTCCGACTACCGAAGATGGGGATTACAGGATTAAAAATTGCATGTTCTCAGTTTGTATTAAGTAGTTCTGTTGCTCCATGCCAACCATTTTGGGGGCAAGGATTGATTCATATGCTACAACGCTGCATCTCAGTTTGTATCAAGCAGTTCTGTTGTTCCATGCCAACCATTTTTGGGGCTATGATTGCTTCATATGCTACAACGCTGCATCTCAGTGTGTATCAAGTAGTTCCGTTGCTCCATGCCAACCATTTTTGGGATTAAGATTGCTTCATATGACAGCGCTGATTAGTTTGGCGTTACTGAGTAGTTCTGTTGCTGCGTGCCAACCATTTTAGGGAGTACGATTGATTTATATGCTACAACGCTACCCTTAAACATGGACTCTTACAGTTTATATACAAGTATGTGTTACAAGCGCTTGCGAGAAAATAAAATCATTTATATTCTAGTATCACACACTGGTAATTTAAAACAATTGTTACCTGTCTGCGAACGTTGCTTCCAGACACTCTTCTGTTAAAAGCGCCTGCGAGGAAATAAAATGATTAGGATTCTAATATCTCACACTGATAATTTTAAAAAGTCTGAGAACGTTGCTTCCAGACATTTTTTAGTTATTATGCACATCCGATTATTATACAGATATGCGCAGTTTCTAAGCAGTAATAGTTGATAAAAAGTGTTACACCCTTGAAGTCGAAAGACACGTAATCACTCAACACACTATTAAGATAATGCCTACAGTATTAAATTAACTTAATCATCTACGTTATTCTTGTACGACACAAACAAACTGAAGTGAATTTTAATGTTAAGTTACTCGTAATTATATTTACTGCTCCGGTGCCTTGTAAAATACTGTAATATTGCAACCCGGAAGTTGTACCAGTCTGCGAATAAGGACTCCAGTGCTGCTATAGACAGAGAAATAGACAGATACGTAAATAGGCTATAATAGCAGTGTGAACATATTTTGAACTTACCTCAGCGGTAGCAGATGAATCCAAATCGGTTTTCCTCTTCTTTCTTGTTACAAACATATCCAGAATTACAAACTACCACAACAGCACACACCATAAATCAATAAACAGTAGAACTTACATTAGATTCAGCTGCAAGTACGGTCTGAGCTCATTAAGAAAATAAATCTGAGCTCAAGCAAGGCCAAGAATTGATCTTGGCTAAAATATGGATGGGCAATAGGTGGTAGTGCTATGGAAGTATTGACAGTTTAAATCTTTCTTGGTATTGCTGACTGTAGATCGTGCTTCTCCCTTTTTCGTTGTATGATTGACAACCAAAATATCTTTAAATTTCATTGAATGACAGCTAGGTCGCGTGTAGTTTCATTTAAGTGATTCGGGACAGAAAGTTGAGGACCCTATGCACCCGTCACCGTTCCTTTGGCTACGACCTTGAAACAGTGCAGAGATTTCTCGTTCTGGTTGTGAACAAACCAATGCCAGACTGGGAGCCCATCAGCTATTTGCTTAAATATGTTGGATGACAGGTTTTCAGTTGCAAACACACAACATGATCTCTTCTTTAACTTTCCAGGAATCACAGTAACAGGGTTACCAGCTGAATTCCCAATCTCTTTATCTGTATATATGTTCAATGCTTCTGCCGCCATCTTAATCACTTTATTCTCTGGTATTAAAGGCTCACCATTGCTTTTTCCCTTTCTAAATAAACACATAATCTGTATATAAATTCATATACATGAAATTTCATCAAAGCTCCTCTTCCAACACTTCTCACCTGTGCGCTACAGGAAGCCTATTTCCAGTAACTATGACAAGAAACTCACAAAATACGTGCTATGCTCACGTACGCACACACACACGCACACACACACACACACACACACACACACACACACACACGCACCTGAACAGAGCCCTCGGGGACCACTGGCTGAAAGCAGGGTCGCCTAGCACACAATGGACAACAGTGGGTCGTTCCCATAATAACGCAAATAGAAGCTCATGATCTGATTGACAGTAGTGGACACGCAAAGCATTTGAACTGCTAGATCTCTTCTCTAGCTGTACGTAGTAGAGTGTGGTATTGTGTCGATGGTGGATGATGATGAGTGAATGTAGAGGTGGCACCCACTTCCGGCACGTAACCTGCTTCTCGCGAATAGCAAGAAAGTGACTTCCTAACTTCAGGATCCCATACAGCGGACGGATCACCACAAACAATGTCAAATAGCCCCTCACTTCAAGAGACGCTGGGGACGGGTTTGGAATTTAATCGAGGAAGTTGGCACAATGTTTGGTAATCAGAAGTTTACAATACCGCCCCTCCTCCGATTTGCCGCAAAGACAAAGTGAAAGCAGCCATCAGCCCGTGTCACAGCCACGCGGCTACTTATCCAAGTACTGGCCACATCCAACGTTGTCTCCTTCTGTGGCCTGCCAAGAAAACCCAGCGAAGTGGCGCAGTAGTTAGCACACTGCATTCGCATTCGGGAAGGGGACGGTTCAAATTCGCATCCGGCCATCCTGATTTAGATTTTCCGTAATTTCGCTAAATTGCTTTAGGTAAATACCGGGATGGCTTCTGTGAAAGGGCACGGCTGCCTTCCTTCCCCATCCTTCCCTAATCCGATAGAATCCGTGACCTCGCTGTCTTAGTCGCCCCCCCCCCCCCTCCCGAATCAACCAACCACCTGTCGAGAAACGGTATACTGCTATTAAAATCATTTTGTAAGATTACTTTTATAACGCAAAGTGACTTAGTATTAACTGAGCGATCACGAGCAAGTGTTCATCACGGGCATAACCGCTGCTACCGTGACAGCTGCAGTCCATTGGACAGATATTGTACAAATATGTGATTTCATTCCACCGTTTATAATAAATACCCTAGTGGTTGTACGACTGCATTTGGAGGACATCTTTGTCTTTCGGTCTAAATCATATTCAAAATATATGGGACGTCAGCAGAAGGATCATAGTCATAAAACTGACGTCACTGACAACTGTTGAACTTCAGAGAACCACAGTCGAATAATGGGAGGCACTGCCACGACCCCTGCTGAATAGTCTGAGTATCTGCACTGGAAACTGCTGCGCATCATGTGTTGTCATGTGAAATATTACAACTTAAAGACGTTCTGTAGGCCACACAACGGGAATTCGCAACTGTGGCTCGTAGTACCCTTTGTTGTATGCGCATCATGTTGTTACCTGTCACATGGTATTACCGAGTCTCGAGTTACAACATGAATCCCTACAACCTCTTCACTTAAAACATACACGACCTGACAATAAAAGTAAAGCGCGCAGAACGAGTAGTCGGATGTCAGTATGACTTCGTGCACGGAAGGACACTAGGATTCGCGTACTCGTGTGAGTCAGCGTTATGAACAGCTGGCAAAGTTTGAAAGAGGACTCACTGTGCTCCCTCATTTGACTGGTTGGTAGAATTGTGAATTATCCAGATTTTTGGGGCATCTGAGTGTGACAGCGGCCCAATATTGAACTTTATGGGAAGGTGAGGGCTGAGATACTAGTCGTCACGTGTCCGATCGAGTATGCCTGACCACCAGAAATTAAGGGTAGACATAATGGGCACCAACCACATTGCAGCCCCATTCGCATCTGCGCCTACCGTCCGAGGACCAGTAATGGAGTCTTTCTATGTCATACCATCTATTGTTTAGACACTAGCTGCTGCCCAGACCAGAGAATTACTGTCCCATGCATATGCTTCTTTTAACACAGAAACGTCTTGAATATCATCGATAATTGAGATCCATCAAAAAACGTTTTGCTACACCTTGGTTCTCAAAACTCCTGTGAATGTTTTATCACAGTCACAGTTCCTTTGACTGTTAAGAGATGTCACTAAACCCGCCGAAAGATGTAAACAACCATGAAAAAGCAGCGCTTATTAGACGGAGGGAGTCAAACAGCCGATTAGTTCCAGTCATTCCAACAGGAAGGAGGTACACAGCTCGTGTTGTCTGTAGTTCAACCATACCTAGACGGACAATACCGCGGTTCGATCGCGTCCGCATTGTTACTTTGTGCCAGGAAGGGTTCTTAACAAAACGAGTGTCCAGGCGTTTCAGAATGAACCAGAGAGATGTTGTTCAGACAAGGAGGAGATACAGAGAGACATGCCTCGCTCAGCCCGCCCAAGGGCTACTACGGCAATGGGTGACTGCTACCTGCGGATTATGGCTCGGAGAAACCATGGCAGCGACGCCACCATGTGGAATAATGCTTTTCGTGAAGCCACAGGACGTTGTGTTTTGACTCAAACTGTGCTCAATAGGCTGATTGATGCACAGTTTAACTTTAGGCGAGGTCCATGTTTGCAACCGAGTGTCACATATGCCTTCAACCAGACAATCGTCAGAGACTGGTTTGGAGGCAACCCGGTCAGGCTGAACGCCTTAGACACACTGTCCAGCGAGTGCAGCAAGGTGGAGGTTCTCTGCTGTTTTGGGGTAGCGTATGTGGGGCCGACGAAGGCCGCTGATGGTGATGGGCGGCGATGTAGAGACTGTGCGATACGTGAATGTTATCCTCCGCCCGATAATGAAACCATATCGGCAGCATATTGGCGAATCATTCATCTTCAAGGACGACAATTGGCGCCCCCATCGTGCACATCTTGTGAATGACTTTCTTCAGGGTAACGACATAATTCCACTAGAGTGGCCAGCATGTTCTCCAGACATAAATCTTATCGCACATGCCTTGAATTGATTGAAAAGGGCTGTTTATGGACGACGTGACCCACCAACCACTCTGAGGGACGTACGCCGAATCGCCATTCAGTAGTGGGACAATCTGTAACAACAGTGCCTTAATGAACTTGTGGATACTATGCCACGACGAATACAGGTACACATCATTGCAAGAGGTCCTGCTGCTGGCTATTAGGGGTACAGGTGTGTACATCAATCAGGACCACCGCCTCTGAAGGTCTAGTTGTACGGTGGTACAACATGCAAAATGTGGTTTTCATGAGCAATAGACAAGACGGAATTGATTTTTATGTTGATCACTGTTCCAATTTTCTGTACAGGTTCCGGAACTCCCGGAACCGAGGAAATCCAAAACTTTTGAGGTGTCTACATAGAGTAAGATACTGATCGAATCTATATGATTTGATAATGGGAGATTCCGTTTTTATGCCAGATTATCCTCTAGTAATTGCCAGTATTTGAAGTACTTGCAGAGGTTTCATTTCTTGAGAATTACCTTTGGCTGGGCTGGCAGTTTCACAGATAGACAGCACGTCAGAGTGGGTGGACGCGGATCATTAACTTAACGCAGGTTGTAAAGGTGACGCCGACGCGAGACAGGACAGCGTTCGACGAAGGCCTTTATGTGCACTGGACAGTGTGAACGGACGCCCTTCGCGAGCCGACACAATGTTGACATCAGGTAGCGCCTTCTTCTGAATTCTGGACGACATGACGGCTCCCAATTTACTAACTTTTTACTCCGGTGAGGGTATCATAAAGTGCAGTGATGGTCCCGGAAGGCGGGCAGCAATGAGCGGAAAATGCAGAGAAGAAGGCGTCAGTCTGCCAATAGGAGAGCAGTTTACCTGTGGACACTACGCAGGCTCCGTGAAATTTCCAGGTATTTATGGCTCGCGCTCTCGGCAGAAAAGGGCAGGCTCGTTGCGGCTTTCTATTAGTGTAAGACAGCAGCTTCCTCGTCTTAAAAGTACCTGTACCTGGATCCTTATGTGTATAAAGGAGATAGGAATCTTACGAATTTCGTAAGAAACAACGTGGTAATGTGCTCCTTTGAGGCACCAGCAGGACGGAGGCCAGGCACATTTCTTTCTCTAGCTGTTCGCATCTGGGAGTGAAAATGCGTGAATTTCATTGGACAGCCGGGTCTGACGCAGTAATATTCGAAAATTATTGAGAATTTGGAGGACACTCACAATAATTGATTGACTCTTGTGATTGGATGACTGCTCGTCAGAGCCTGTCGAAAAAGGGGTGAGTGTTGTGAGGGCAGACGGGAGGAAGTAAGGAGGAACTTCGTCCTCTGCTAGTGAGAGGATTACTTCGTTTTCCACTAGCAAAATTTGTGATGATAGGTAGTCACGTCACATTACATCTCCAGCTGGAGTATGATGTAAAGTTTGCGTTAGGGCGCTTTTTGGGATTCACACCAATGGTCCGACGCAGTGGCCACCGAAGTCAGCACTGGACGACAACACAACACAGCAACGCTGTTTCTTAAAGAAAAAAAAAAGCCATAGTGGTAATGAGTAGGAAGAAAACATCCTTATGGCATGCATAATTTTATAATTTTTTACGAACTCAAATTCTGAGATTCTGAGATCACTATTTTTAGATTGCGGAAGCAGATCATTGTGCTAATGATGTAGCAACCAACTTATCGATTCCTTGCCCTGTGATAATTCATCAATGTATTGGACGTTATTCTTCATACTTCAGTGCTACTACTGCACTCGTTTTGTGTGAGGCTTTATAATACACAATAGAACTTACGGTAATTTTGACATCCATTACATGTGTCTCTCACCTGGTCACAAAATTAAATCCCACCACCGTTTTGAAGTCAATACTGACATAATTTAGCGTTAATAAAAAGTACCTTGTGTAACAAATGGTAGTTTGCAGTCTTCATTGGCCGTCTACTTATACATACCGATACAGGCTAAATACCTAAAGGTGTAGGCGGTGGGGTAGCAGTAAACGGCTGAGTTTGGACGGTGTCGTGACCAGGAAGCACCGACTTCTTTATAATGGAATCATGTGGCGCTCAGCAGTGAATCGGGGGTGAGTATGAATTTGCTTTTGCGAGTGGTCGCATTATTCCAATGTTTAGAATATGCTCAGCAGTGTTACTCCAGGTGTCGTGGTGTGGGAAGCAATCAGTATGCCATTGGGTCACAGCTGGTAATCACTGAGGGGACTCGGATGGCACAACGATACTTTAAGTTCATCCTGTGTCCTCATTTGTTACCTCTAATTCGACGGTATCGTGGTGACATCTTTCGACAGGAAAATTGTCGTCCGCACATGGAACGTACCTTTATGAACAGTCTGCGTGATATAGAGGTACTCATGTTGACAGCGAGATCTCCAGATCTGTCCCCTACACAACATGCGTCGGACCAGTTTAGTGTTAACTCTTTCCCAGCGCCATTATCTGGGACAAATGGTTCAAATGGCTTTGAGCACTACGGGACTTAACATCTGAGGTCATCAGTCCCCTAGAACTTAGAACTACTTACAACTAACTAACCTAAGGACGTCACACACATCCATGCCCGAGGCAGGATTCTAACCTGCGACCGTAGCGGTCGCGCGATTCCAAACTGTAGCGCGTAGAACCACTCGGCCACTCGGGCCGGCTTATCCGGAACATCAAGGACCATATACAGTGTTTCGTGCCAGCTATCCCTAGGATAGGATACGACGCCTCCATGACACCCTTTCCAACCGAGTGAGTACATGCATTCATGCCGAACGGGGTGCTAAATCATACTGATAAATGGGCTCATACCTCCAATATCTTTGTAACTTTGACTCCATTTTGTTATCACAAAAATTATATCACATTGCATTTTGTTCAGTTTCCTCTTTCTCTTCTGGGTGCTTCACGCGGATACTTTGCCTAACAAAATAAGTCAGGCAGTGAAGATGGGTGTCTAAACACTTTGGGGTGATACGGCACCCACTCTTCACCCCACGCCAGCTTCTCATCATGTACATACAATTTGTGATCAAACGTATCCGGACACCTGGTTGTAAATGACTTACAAGATCGTGGCGCCCTCCATCGGTAATGCTGGAATTCAATATGGTATTGGCCCACCCTCAGCCTTGATGCAGCTTCCACTCTCGCAGGCATACGTTCAGTCAGATGATGGAAGGTTTCTTGGGGAATGGCAGGTCATTACTGACGGAGTGCTCCACTGAGGAGAAGTATCCATGTCGGTCGGTGAAGCCTGTCACGAAGTTGGCATTGCAAAACATCCCAAAGGTGCTCTGTAGGATTCAGGTCGGAATGCTGTGCAGGAAAATCCATTACAGGGATGTTATTGTTGTGTAACCATTCCACCAAAAGCCGTGCTTTATGAACAGGTGCTCGTTCGTGTTGAAAGGTGCAATCGGCTTCCTCAAATTGCTCTTCAACAATGTGAAGGAAGAAGGTGCTTAAAACATCAATGTAGGCCGGTGCTGTAATAGTGCTACGCAAAACAACAAGGGGTGCCAGCCCCCTCCATGAAAAACACGACGACACCATAACACTACCGCCTCCAAATTTTACTGTTGGCACTACAGACGTTGGCAGATGACGTTCACCTGGCTTTCGCTATACCCTCACCCTAATATCGGATCGCCAAATTGTATACCACGGTTCGTTAGTCTGCACGAGATTTTTCCACTCTTCAATCGTCCAATGGTTACACTCCTTATACCACGTGAAGCGTCATTTGTCGTTTACGGGCGTGATTTGAGGTTTATGAGCAGCCGCTCGACCCTGATATCCTAGTTTTCTCACCTCCCGCTTAACTGTGATAGTACTTGCAGTGGATCCTGATACAGTTTGGAATTCCTGTGCGATATTCTGGATAGACGTCTGCCTATTACACATTACGACCATCTTCAAATGCCGGCGGTCTCTGTCAGTCAACAGACGAGGTCGACCTGTTCGCATTTGTGCTGTACGTGTCCCTTCACGTTTGCACTTCACTATCACGTCGGAAACAGTGGACCTAGGGATGTTTAGGAATGGGGAAATCTCTCGTGCAGACGTATGACACAAGTGTCACCCAATCACCTCATCACGTTCAAAGTCAGTGAGTTCCGCGGGCGCCACATTCTACTCTCTCACGATGTCTGATGAGGACTGAGGTCTGTGATACGTAGTACATGGTAGTAGGTGGCAGCAAGATGCACCTTCTTATGAAAAACATGTCATTTTGTGGGTGTCTGTATACTTTTGATCACATAGTGTAGTTCATCGCCAGTAAAAATGTCGAACAAATCGTCCTTTGACTTCTTGTTCTCGTATGAGAAACATACATATTTTACGTGTGTACGACTACATTGCTTTTGCTCAAAACTTAGCCACTTCTTGTTCCCTGATAAGCTTCATTTTCTGTGCGGGAGGCTCGACACAGTCTGCATTGATGCATATGGTGAACAGTCTTGTCTTCTCCGCAGTCACACTGAATATCACGTTGATGAGT
This sequence comes from Schistocerca gregaria, assembly GCF_023897955.1. Taxonomy (NCBI): domain Eukaryota; kingdom Metazoa; phylum Arthropoda; class Insecta; order Orthoptera; family Acrididae; genus Schistocerca; species Schistocerca gregaria. The sequence goes on along the minus strand of NC_064923.1, from coordinate 63,096,976 downwards.
GTAGCTCCGTCCAGCCAAATTCGATTTGTCAGCTCTACACCTCATTCTCTTCGGGGACGCTCTTTCCTCATCATAACCAGAAGGCAGCGATTCCGAAACGCTCTTCCAACCAGGGGGAAGCCAGATTGTTGCTATCAATAGCTGAACCCTAGATTTCTCAGCAGTGGTTCTACGTGCCGTCGATGTTCGAAGACAACTCGTCCTTGACTTCCGTCGCTGCGCGAGCGTTTCTTGCCCGCACAAAGGATACATTCTCTCCTGCTCCACTTTCTTTACTTCCTCATTCGCAGCAATTTTTCTTCGAAGGGGATGTGGTGCTATTCTTCGAGGCGATACAGCCATTCGTCTAGAGTGGATTTCAAGCAGTCTTTTATGACTTTGCAGGTGTCACTGAGAGCACTTCCACCTTTTTGGCATATGTTGAAAAATACTAAACACAATCTGCCGTTGAATAGTGTAACATCATATTCATGGATCTGTAGAGGTTCACGTTGACTGTCCCACTATGATCTGGCGCAGTTTCCGTGTATGAATTTTACTGGTGGAGATTTTTCACTTGCAGTCACGGCAGTACTTCTCAAAGTAAGTGTTGTACCGAGTGGCACTCATAATATTTTTATGTCCCACAGTGTTCCAGTTCGACATTTGATTTTCGACTAGCGTCGCTGTTCACCAGATGAGGAACACACACTTTTGTCTATGTGGGATTTGGTTGAAGTTGTTTTGTCGTAGAGTATCTGGAGAGTAGTTCCAAGTCACTCGTGATTGTGTTCCCCACTGATTCAAAATATGTGCTCTGGGAAGCTAGACCAAGGTGACAGACACACAAGATGCTTCTGCTATTGGGTGCAACGGGTTGGCCATTCGTGTTTATATCGAACAGAATTGGGTGGAGGGCCGTTTTTCTCCAGTCTCACCAACTACTCTGTTCTTCATCATGCTGCTCTGAGCACCATGGGACTTAACATCTTGGGCCATCAGTCCCCTAGAACTTAGAACTGCTTAAACCTAACTAACCTAACGACATCACACACATCCATGCACGAGGCAGGATTCGAACCTGCGACCGTAGTAGTCATGCAGTTCCAGACGGTATTGCCTAGAAGCGCACGGCCACAACGGCCGGCCATCATGCGACATTCAGCGTCAATACAACATGAAAAATTTGAGACCATAAAGTTTACAAAACGGGGAATTAAATATTCGCATCCATACTAGAACAGAAATCGCTTGGATCAAATAGTGCATATCTCCGTAAGTGCAAATGTATTAAACTCCACTTAGCAAACTCTGACATCGTCCTCATCGGGTAACTGTATTTTATCTTGTGCTTGTAATACTATTAGTTTAGCGGAAGAGAGAATGCACTTTAAATCACATGGGAAACCATACTGACAGTGACAACCATAAACAGCACATTACTTAAAAATATACACTTCTAACCCTCAATCCTTAGGATTACGCTATCGCCTCTGAATTATGGAAAGTCCCTTAAAAAAAACAACACAGAACATACGGAAGGGAGTCGCGAACTGAGGAGGGAACATTGAAGCTGACACTAATAACAATCGCGAGTAGATATTACGGCGGACTAGTTAAGTCTCTCGTGCGGTGTGAATTCAAATAAGTGTGCCTTTCAGAGCGCTGGTTATTGCGCTGTGCCTGCAAACAGGGACAAGTTTCGCGTCATGAATATTTCAGGAGGCAGGACGGAAGGAAGAGGAATGGAGCACCATTAGAGCTGGAAAACGGCGACACCCCTGTCCAGCTGCAGTCCGCCCTCTGAGGACAGCAGTTGCGTCGAGCCAGACTCAGCCAGGGCCCGCTTTCTTGTGCGCGGTAGTACCTAATCGTGGCCGCACAACATTCGTTCTGTATTCACGCGCACCCTAAGCCGTCTGTAATTGCGTCACGGAACAGGCCACGGCGGAGTTTCGATAAGACCGCCGCTGGCAATGAAGCTGCCAGCGTGTGCGCCGCTTTTTCCGTGTCGCATTCAGCGCTGCACCCAACTGGCTCCCAAAAGGCGCTTTATCACATGCACAAACACTAACCGCCACCGGCCACGTAAGAAATTAACGATCCAACCACCATACAAACAGGCACCTTCGTCGAAATATGAAGGAGCGTAACATACAGTGGTCGAAATATGCATCTCCTCTTACAATTAACAATGTTAGTTACAATCATTGAATAACTGAGCTAATTTTTCCTCATTTCTCTTCATTTCTATAAGAAAAGAATGCACGCAATAATTTTTGTCAATTTGATTTTATTCTTTATTTTCGTTTCTATAAAAATGGTTTTTTTTATAATTTAGCACTATCTTGAAAAAGAGTGTAAGTGGACATGTCAGCTATTCCGTTTGCTATTGTGAAATATTAATACTAATCTTGAAGAGAACACTGCCTATTAATGTTGTAACATAACACTGATGGATATTAGTGTTTGTATTGCCTCTTATGTACACACTGTGTTACGAATGATGGCAAATATTCTTCACCTTTTCTCTGACGCATGAGCAGCTTTCCAAGCATAAAGGCTTCCTTCTAGGACGACGGTCTGAGAGTCTAGTCTCCAGTAGTCTATTTCTTACTGTTATAATGGTTAATGACAAATCACACAATTCTTCCCAGTTTCCCTTTACTTCAGTTGACGATAGGCGACAATTGCTGAGTGAAAACCTTTCCACTAGCCTGTTCTGTTTGGCAGTAGACGCCTTTCTCCGACTTCTTCCTTTCTGACGATCAACTTTTCCCTGTATGTTTCAGTAACCTCGTAATAGTAGACGGATTAAATACTGTCCTACATGCTATCTCTCTAATGCTGAGACCGGCAGACGAATAAGCAAGTATAGCAGCTTTCTTTTCTCACGTTAATTCAACTTACTGGTACATCTTCTCACCGCAAAGTCCCTACTCAAAATGGCAGTATTTTTGGAAAACATGGTCGAAGAACATTATTAAGGCAAGAATACATCATCAAAGTTTAGCAACAATGGGACTGATATAACCTGAAGCCCACTGCTGCAAAAAACAGAAAGATGAAGTAATTCATGGTGATGCAATAAATATTTCCACCATTGTACATCCTCTGTAGCTGTGACAGCATCCATGGAGAAGCTTCTCGACGGTAAATAAGAACAACGAGCTATTGCTTGTTAACTCTGGTATATTTCTTTTCGTTGAGATTCTTCGTGTAATGTTTGGAAGAGTGAATGTATCATATGGAAAACCTGTTGTTGTAATGATCTTCAGTCCTGAGACTGGTTTGATGCAGCTCTCCATCCTGTGCAAGCTTCTTCATCTCCCAGTACCTACTGCAACCTACGTCCTTCTGAATCTGCTTAGTGTATTCATCTCTTGGTCTCCCTCTACGATTTTTACCCTCCACGCTGACCTCCAATACTAAATTTGTGATCCCTTGATGCCTCAGGACATGCCCTACCAACCGATCTCTTGTTCTAGTCATGTTGTGCCACAAACTCCTGTTCTCCCCAATTCTGTTCAATACCTTCTCATTAGTTATGTGATCTACCCATCTAATCTTCAGCATTCTTCTGTAGCACCATGTTTCGAAAGCTTCTATTCTCTTCTTGTCCAAACCATTTATCGTCCTTGTTTCACTTCCATAAATGGCTACACTCCATACAAATACTTTCAGAAATGACTTCCTGGCACTTAAAACTATACTCAATGTTAACAAATTTCTCTTCTTCAGAAACGCTTTCCTTGCCATTGCCAGTCTGCATTTTATATCCTCTCTACTTCGACCATCATCAGTTATTTTGCTCCCCAAAGAGCAAAACTCCTTTACTACTTTAAGTGTCTCATTTCCTAATCTAATTCCCACATCATCACCCGACTTAATTCGACTACATTCCATTATCCTCGTTTTGCTGTCGTTGATGTTCATCTTATATCCTCCTTTCAAGACACTGCCCATTCCATTCAACTGCTCTTCCAAGTCCTTTGCTGTCTCTGACAGAATTACAATATCATTGGTGAACCTCAAAGTTAATATTTCTTCTCTATGGATTTTAATACCTATTCCGAATTTTTCTTTTGTTACCTTTACTGATTGCTCAATATACAGATTGAATAACATTGGGGAGTGGCTACAAACCTGTCTCACTCCCTTCCCAACCACTGCTTCCCTTTCATGTCCCTCGACACCTATAACAGCCATCTGGTTTCTGTACAAATTGTAAATAGACTTTCGCTCAATGTATTTTACCCCTGCCACCTTTAGATTTTGAAAGAGAGTATTCCAGTCAACATTGTCAAAAGCTTTCTCTAAGTCTTCAATTGTTCGGCAATTTTCACACCTGCTTTCTTATGGATTGGAATTACTATATTCTTCTTGAAGTCTGAGGGTATTTCGCCTTTTTCATACATCTTGCTAACCAGATGGTACAGGTTTACAGGACTGGCTCTCCCAAGGCCGTTAGTAGTTAAAATGGAATGTTGTCTACTCCGCGGGCCTTGTTTCGACTGCTCTGTCAAACTCTTCACACAGTATCGTATCTCCCATTTCATCTTCATCTACAGCCTCTTCCATTTCTATAATATTGTCCTGAAGGTCATCGCCCTTGTATAGGCCCTCTATATACTCCTTCCACCTTTCTACTTTCCCTTTTTTGCTTGCAACTGGATTTCTATCTGAGCTCTTGATGTTCATACAAGTGGTTCTCTTATCTCCAAAGGTCTCTAGAATTTTCCTGTAGGTAGTCTCTACCTTACCCCTAGTGAGATAAGCCTCTACATCCTTACATTTGTCCTCTAGCCATCCCGGCTTAGCCATTTTGCACTTCCTGTCAATATAATTTTTGAGGCGTTTGTATTTCTTTTTGCTGCTTCACTTGGTGAGTTTTGTATTTACGCCTTTCAATCAATTAAATTCCGTATCTCTTTTGTTACCAAGGATTTCTACTAGCCCTCGTCTCTTTATCTACTTGATCCTCTGCTGCCTTCACTATTTCATTCCGCAAAGCTACCCATTCTTCTTCTACTGTATTTCTTTCCCCCATTACTGTCAATTGTTCCCTTATGCTCTCCCTGAAACACTGTACAACCTCTGATTCTTTCAGTTTATCCAGGTCCCATCTCCTTAAATTCCCACCTTTTTGCAGTTTCTTCAATTTTAGTCTACAGTTCATAACCAATAGATTGTGGTCAGAGTCCACATCTGCCTCTGTAAATGTCTTACAATTTAAAATCTGGTTCCTAAATCTCTGTCTTACCATTATATAATCTATCTGAAACCTTTAGTACCTCCAGGGTTCTTCCATGTATACAACTTTCTTTCATGATACTTGAACCAAGTGTTAGCTATGTGCAAAATTCTACCAGGCTGCTTCCTCTTTCATTTCTTAGCCCAAATCCATATTCACCTAATATGTTACTTTCTCTCCCTTTTCCTACTACCGAATTCCAGTCACACATGACTATTAAATTTTTATCTCCCTTCACTATCTGAATAATTTCTTTTATCTCATCATACATTTCATCAACTTCTTCATCTCCAGAGCTAGTTGCCATATAAACTTCTTCTACTGTGGTAGGTGTGGGCTTCGTATCTATCTTGGCCACAATAATGCGTTTACTATACTGTTTGTAGTAGCTTGCCCGCGCTCCTACTTTCCTATTCATTATTAACCTACTCCTACATTACGTCTATTTGATTTTGTGTTTATAACCCTGTAGGCACCTGACCAGAAGTCTTGTTCCTCCTGCCAACGAACTTCGCTAATTCCCACTATATCTAACTTTAACCTATCCATATCCCTTTTTAAATTTTCTAACCTAGCTGCCCGATTAAGGGATCTGACATTCCACGCTCCGATCCGTAGAACCCCAGTTTTCTTTCTCCTGATAACGACATCCCCCTTAGTAGTTCCCGCCAGGAGATCCGAATGGGAGACTATTTTACTTCCGGAATATTTTACCCAAGAGGACGCCATCATCATTTAATCATAGGGTAAAGCTGCATGCCCTCGGGAAAAAGTACGGCCGCAGTTTCCCCTTGCTTTCACCTGTTCGCAGTGCCAGCACAGCAAGGCCGTTTTGGTTATTGTTACAAGACCAGACCTGTCAATCATCCAGATTGTTGCCCTTGCAACTACTGAAAGGGCTACTGCCCTCTTCAGGAATCACACATTTGTCTGGCCTCTCAACAGATACCCCTCCGTTGTGGTTGTACTTATGGTACGGCTATCTGTATCACTGAGGCACGCAAGCCTCCCCACCAACGGTAAGGTCCATGGCTCATGGACAACCTAACACTGAGTAAAAGACACTAGAAGAATTTACATGCATTAAATAGCATAGTTTCACATACTATAGCATTTCTTTGAAATTTAATGTAACAGAGCTGGCGAAAGCTGTCTCCAGCACACCAGTTGGCAAAGAGGTCGTGAGAAGATAGTTATTAGGTGAAAGCAACGCGCTTATCAGGAGAGAGACCAAAGACAGACTCGCAAGAAACTTGCCACAGTGCCCTCTTGGCTGGCAGTATTTAGATCGCCGCTGCAAACTGGAGGGTCCAGTCAGTCACCGATTCGAGTCTTCAGTCGCAGCCCAGTCACTTGCACTCGCGGAGTCTCAGTCTCAGGCAGCACATGGAGGCCAGGGTAGTGTACTTCACCACCAGTAAGCCTAACGTGGACTATTACGGGCAGGCTTATACCACAACAAAGTGCTTAAAGTAATTTTCTGTTCTGGTAAATAACGTACCCTGTCAATATATGCATGCAGCTGTGCTATAGAAAGAGAGTATCTAGAACTGAACAATATCCTTTCCTTGCTTCCCATGGTACAAGCCTACAGTGACAACGAGACGACACAAAATTAAAACGTCCCCTTAGAAAAATTAATGAATTACTGTGCTGATAAACCTCTTACATTATTTGCATTTCAAACAGCTGAGGAAAACTGAACGTTCTCAGACATTACTCTCTTTACTTATTCTGATCGGCACTAAGCTGACACACAATATTTTTAGCGCAACGCAATCTGACTTTTAATAATCCATACAAAAGAATAGTCCTGAATAACATTAACCTATTCCTTTCACAAATCACTTACCTCACAAAAATGTTCGTTACTCGAATTACTGCAATACAGCGAGCGCCACTACTGCCAGCTAAATAAAAGATTCAAACTACTGTAGACGCTAATATAGCGCAACGCAATATGACTTTCAAAAATCCCTACAATGGCCCTGACTCACAATACCTTTCACAAATCACTTACCTCACAAAAATCTTCATTACTCGAACTACTGCGATTCAGCGAACGCCACTACTGCCAGCTAAATAAAAGATTCAAACTTACTGAGGGCACTAACTACTGATAGGCATAGTTAGCAAATGAAAAACTTTGATAGAGAACAAACAATGTATTTACCTTAATAGTGTTCAAAAGTAATAATATATATAGCAGTTCATGACATCCAGCAGTCTTACAAATGTATTGTCTCTGATGGACACACGTCCAGATCATCCGCTCTCAAAATTCCGCCATCTCTCTCCCCACATCCTTGACTGTTGGCGGCTGACCTCCAACTGCGCAACGCTACCCGCTGTTAACAGCCAACAGCCCAACACTACAATAGCGAATATTACAACAATGCCACCCAGCCACAGACTGCACACAGCACAGCCAGTGATTTTCATACAGAGCGCTACATGGCGTTACCAATATAAGAACCTAAACAGCCTACTTACAAAATAAACAAACACCTATAGATTTCAAAACAATACAAAACCATACACAAGTACGATTCCATATTTAATTATGAAGTTCCTGTGACTAGCCACGTTGTTGATGTGTTTTAATTGGCTTACTACATGACCCACTTACATTAATGTGACGACCACCTGTGTCCGACGTCAACGTACGATCAGCACCCACAGACGACAGGTGGCAGCACAAGCAGAGGAGGGTACATGAAGCGGGTCGATCGGATGCATATAACAGTGCAGTCTTTATATTTACCTGACATCCAATAAGGTGGTATCATTGGCTTTCAGGAAACGGGTGGAAGAATTTCCGAAAAGGCTAAGTTTGTAAAGTGGTCCCGTGCAGATGAGGTTAAAGTACACCTTAGTATTTCCCTCGGTATTTTTCACTGTTCTTTCTGTAGTTCTGTACTGTTTCTTTATAGTGTTATCATTTCAGTCACATTCCTCACTGTTGTTTCTTACTGTGTGATGTTTGCGTCTGTAGGCAGTTTTATTTTATTGTGTATATATCTCATTGATAATACAGACAGCTCCACTTTCGTTATGTTATAGAGCATCGAAGGTACCTAAATTTGTTCATCTTTTCCACTTGACCTATTAGTGTTTTTCAATCCCAAGTGGTGTTCTGTACATTTATTTGTTGCATAACTCCACAGTCCGACTCTTATGGCTACCCTGATACGATTATCGAGTTGTGCATGCGTTTTCTTCCGTCTTCTTGCCATCGTCGTTGCAACGGCGACACATTCCACTTGGGTCCTATTTCCCTTTTGCATCCCTCCGCCCCCCCCCCCCAACCCCCCATGTGTACTCGGGTATTCCAGTTTTTCCGTTTATTGCTCTTCACTCTCTTATCTCCTCATCCAGTACTGCGCTGAATAAAACTCATCTTCCTGCTCGACACTGGTCTCAAACTTTTCTGATAGTCGTCCTCTAAATATCCTTTGTTTTTGAGTCTTTCAGAAATTCCCTAACAAGTCCTCTTGCAATGTCGTCCAGTCCCCTGTTCTTCAGAATGCTTCCAAGAGACACCTCTCGTATGTAGCGATATGGCTTCGTGAAGTCCACGATGTTTACAACCTTCGTTTTGTTCTGTAAGGCCCAATGTTGTACGAGCTGTGTCAGACTAAATACATCTTCTATGCATCATCTTCTATGCATCATCTTCCATACTTCAGCTCTTTCGACAGTCTCCAACTGTTCCTCCCATCCGTTCTTCCAGCCACTTCACGCAGAGTAGTCGACCTCTGTAGCTGTTTGCATCCCTCTTCAGCTTTCCTATACACCGCAAATATGAATTTATGCTTCTGGCAAATTCTTTGCCCTCCAAACACGTCGTATAACCTTATACATGTTGTCTACCGCCTTGTCGCCTACTCACTTCATCCTCTTGGCTGCTACCCGTCTATCACTATTGCCTTTTTATTCTTTAGGTATACTCTGGAAACTTACGTGTGTATGATCTTATAGCACTAAATTTCTTCAGACCCGATATAGCGTCGCTCATCCACATAGTGGTATTGCGGTTATCCACGATAGCTCGTATCCATCAGACAAGTGTAGGTACAATGAGTTGACAGAAGTCCTTTGATATCTCCTAATAACGTCTCGGCCTCCCTTTTGGCCCTTTTAGTGCAGCAAGTAGACGTAGCACGGGCTTAACAAGTCGCTGGAGGTCCCCTGCGGAAATACTGAGCCATGCTGCCTCTACGGCCGTCCCTAATTGCTGAACTGTCGCCCTTGCTGAATTATGTGTACGAACTGACATCTCGATTATGCGGTATAAATGTTCGTTGGTATTCATGTTAGGCGATCTGGATAGCCAAATCATTTACTCGAATATCCGAGAATGTTCTTGAAAAATTGCGAACAATTGTGACCCGATGATACGACGCACTGTCGTGTACAAAAATTCCATTGTTGTTTGTGTACATGAAGACCGTGAAGAGCTACAAGCGGTCTCCAAGTAGCTGAACATAACCATTTTCGGTCAATGTTCGGTTGTGTTGCTTTCCAAGTAAGCACAGCCCACACCACTGTGGATCGAACATCAGCTCGCGAAATACCATGTTGACAACTTGGGTCCTTGACTTCATGGGGTCAGCACCACATCGCACTTGACCATCAGCTCTTACCAACTGAACTCCGGACTCATCTGAGTAGGCCACGGTATTTATTTTGACCAGGGTCCAACCGCTATGGTCACGAGGCCAGGAGAGGCGCTGCAGGCGATGTCGTGCTGCTACCAAAGGCCCACACGTCGGTCGTCTAATTCCATAGCCCAATATCACCAAATCTGGCAGCGCAGCCTTAGCGGATACATTCGTCGTTCTCCTCACAGTGATTACGAAAGTCATTTCACGCAGTGTTGCTCGCCTGTTAGCACTGACAACTCTATGCTGACGGCAATGCTGCAATCGTTAAGTGAAGGCCGCCAGCCACTGTATTGTTCATGGTGAGAGTTAACGCCTAAAAGATGGTATTCTCGGCGAACTCTTGACACTGTGGATCTCGGAGTACTGAATTCCTTAATGATTTACGAAATGGAATGTCCACGCGTTTCGTTCCAACTACCATTCGCCGTTCAAACTTTGTTAATACCCGTCGTGCGGTCATAATCACGTCGGCAAATTTCACATGGATTACGATCCGTCGGGACTAAAGTAGTGTGTTCTACTTGCACCGCTGATATCGATATTCGGCTGTCTTGCTATCTTTGACTGCGCCCCCCCCCCCCCCCCCCCCCCTCCGGGCGGTTTTCATTGGGAACTTGTGAAGAGAGAGTCTCCAGTCAGTCCAACGAGTCAACTTATGTTGAAAACAAGCCTGTCTCTATAACCGTGGTGCATGGGCCTCGCCGTGCTCGCCGCCCTTGTCTTTTGTTGCACCGGATGTACGGCGCCGATCATTGGGCGCCTTGACATGCAAAATTGTGGTGTGTTCGTCGTCTCACGCTTACCAGTTTTCCAGCTCGTAATTTGCAAGCTCCAAGTTTCGTATGACTTTTATTTTGTGTTTAACTAAGAAGACTGTAGAAACTTATTGTAGCATGGGTAGCTGCCGGAGATGGTTCTGAACTTGGTTCAGGCTATTCTAACGAGGCTGACGTTCGTCATTTCGTTTCTCATCATCTGTGGAGTGTGTGTTTTAAGTTGTTTTCATGCAAATTTTAACTTGTTTTAGTACGTGTTGACTGCTTTGGGACTGGTTGCGGTTGTGTACGCGACAGGCAGCCATAGAGTTATGGTTTAATCATTTACCACGGCAGGATTTTGTATGTTTATTTAACGTTGAAAGTGACTTAAGGCAACTGGAAGTGATCTCTAAGTTTCCTGCTAAATTACTGGAAGACGGGTAATGTTTGATTATTGCTCCATAAGAATTTGGGGGATGCTTATTATATATTCCACTGTGGCTCTGATTTGACCTTGTTTTCATTTCAATATATTTGTACTGCAGGCCATTTGTTAAGTCTTCTTGTTTCCTGGTGTCGGTGCGGTTTCGGATTCTTGTTAAGACCGCTCATTGTGAGGCCGGTCGGACTATATATGAATATACACCGCATGCTAGTGAGCCTGTGCACAAGCCGTGGGGAGTGAACGCACGTACTGCCTGCCAGTCGTAGCGTTATGGCGTCCAAACACTTCTGTGGGCCTTAACGCTGTTCTCTAAAGCTAACTGCAATTTACGAATTATTCTGAGTCATTATGTCATTATGTAAGTGAGACCTCTTTGTTAATATTAGCGTTTCTGTAAGTCATTTTACAGGTTGAGTTATTACTAGCCATTCGTATTTAACACTTACGTTAATCATTTGTGAATCTTTAACGAACCTGCAACTTGTTATTTTTCCTGTGTGCCACTTTTGCGACCTTGGTTGGTCGACTTTGCATTTTTAGTGTAAGCATATTTCACTGTGGACTTTTATGTGGGCATTTCAGTTTTATTAAGCTTTAAGATCTTTGTTTCTTTAATGAAGTTGTGGTATTATGTGGCTGTGTAGCTTTTGGTAGGAAGTGTATATTGTTACTAGTCGTTTGAGATATGGTTAAACAAGAACGATTATTTATGATTATTTCACCGTGCCTACTATCTATGATTTTGGTTACGGACGCAAAATATGATTCTTATTCGTGTTTATGTAACTCATTTAAAGTGTAAGTAAGAGGACAGATGTCCGAATAGAAGTTTATAATAAAGTGTGGGTCAAATTAAAATTGTAAAACAACCACGATGTGGGGTGCGCACTGTAAGACCTTCCATACACATACCATCAGATTATTTGACTTGTCGCTTTAACGAAGTAGGCGAGTGTCAGCAATATGTCTCGTGGTCTTATCGTGGCGTGTTTATCTTCTGCCGTTAGGTCAGACGACAGAAATGCCACTTGCACGCTTACAGTAGCAGATTGATGGTGACCGACTTTAAACAGAACTTGATTATTTTTCACACACATTTATTAAAATTATAAAAAGCACAGACATTACGTAACTTGACTCTGCGTGCTGTTTACAATTGACAATCTGACGTTCCTTTGTTCTTGGTACGTTAATCTTGTTCTCACATATCTCTGATACTTGACAGAGAGTCTATACATTTATCTTCATGGCTACGTACAGGAATATGATAGTCTTATTAGGTGCAGACTGAAGCTTGACTATAAATTGGTACAGACAAATGTAGACTGGTACAGACTAATGCAGACTGACTAATCGGAGGTCTGTACACTGGTTATAATACCTCGCGCGTTCAGGTATCACGGCGCGAGTGTGATTTTCGAGGAGAAAAGGTTCTACGTTAGCAGCAATCTCACTGGCTGCGTTACATATTAATACGCGAATCGGCGGAAGCAGAATTTGGTCTGCCTCTAAGGCTGACTACGCGGAACTATGTACACGACACACAAGCTAGTCTCTCACTCGTTATCCGGGATTCATATTTCCTTTACACAACTGTATTGAGATTGTAATTTTTGATTTGCTAAAGAAATGAGTAGTACCACGGTTTCATCACTTGAGTACGAATGACAGCTGCACAAATTCACTGCCCCTTTACACCTTGTGTACGCGACTCTTCCCTGATCCCTATATATGTGCATATCGCTCTCCGTAACTTCTGTCTTCTCAGTGTAGAGTTAAGGATTTGGAAGTGACATATCGCGTTAGAGAGCCCCACGAGCAGCCACTGCTGATGACGGCTACCTGCGCAGCTCACTTCGGCTACCACACTGACGGGGAAGGATCCTTCCGTCGGCCGCGCCTTCCTCGTGATAATCTCGATGCTTAGCGAGGGCGGCGCCGCCTCGGGGCCTCGAGCAGCGATGCGCCCGTCTCATTACCCGTGTACTTAGGCCCCACCCCACTGCCCCGCCCCTCTAACTTATAATTAATCTTATTAGGCGTCATCCCTGGTGACGGCACGGCGTGAGAACGCCGGTAGAAGAGCCACGCTTAACTTTGTGTAATTGGGGCGCTGTTTGCGGGGGAAACTTCGCGACTTGTCGCCGTCTTTACCTGTGCGCTAAATTACCTCAGTTCGTGACAATGCTTGCGGAGATCACACACTTCTCACGATTCGTTCACCTCGGCCGACGGACAGGGCTAAAGGCAAAGCGTTCTGAAGCCGTAAGTAAGTAATGAATATGCCTCAGATCGGCTGCAGAGAGGTCAATGCCGTTCAGTCTCATACGGTAAGGAGTGTGAATGGCAATGTATCAATAAAGGAACCTGACACACAACACGAACACTTCCCTTGTTGGGGACAGTCCACTGTTTTGATATTTCTGGAGTATAAGAACCGTGTGTACTACGATTACGCAAGGCCAGAACTTGGCCTTTCGGCGGCCAATGCCCTTGTCTTCTGAGCTATCTGGAAGAGAACCACGCTCCTTTCACACAGAGCGTCCTACGCACACTGGAGCGTCAAAAAACTAGTATAGCCATGCGTACACAAATTCACGGATTGCAAACAGGCAGAATATGGCGCTGCGGTCGGCAATGCCTATGTAAGACAACAGTTGTTAGATCGGCTACTGCTGCTACAATGGCAGGTTATACAAGATTTAAGTGGGTCTGAACGTAGTGTTACAGTCGATGCTCGACCGATGGGACGCAGCGTCTCTGAGGTAGCGGTAAAGTGTGAATTTTGTTCAACGACTATTTCACGAGTGTACCCTGAATATGAGGAATCTGGTAGAACATAAAATCTCCGACATTGTCGCGGCCAGAAAAAGACACTGCAAGAACGGAACCAACGACGACTGAAGAGAATCGTACAACGTGACACAAGTGCACCCCTTTCACAAATGGATACGGATTTTAAAGCTGAGCCATTAACAAGTGTCATCATATGAACCATTCAACGAAACATGATCGAATGAGCTTTCGGAGCCGAAGGCCCACTCGTGTACTGCACGACAAAAAGCATAACCCGTAACCCGCGGCCGCCCGGAGTGGCCGAGCGGTTCTAGGCGCTACGGTTTGGAACCGCGTGACCGCTACGGTCGCAGGTTCGAATCCTGCCTCGGGAATGGATGTGTGTGATGTCCTTAGGTTAATTAGGTTTCGGCAGTTCTAAGTTCTAGAGGACTGATGACCTCAGCAGTTAACTCCCATAGTGCTCAGAGCCATTTGAACCATTTAAACCTAACCCGCGCTTGTCAACTCCGACATTGGGCTCTTGATGACTGGAAACTTGTTGTCTGGAAGGGCGAGTGTTGTTTCGAATTGCATCGAGAGGGTAGACGTGTACAGGTATGGAGACAACCTCATGAATCCACGGATATTGCATGTAAGCATGGCGCTGTTCAAGTTGGTGGAGGCTCTGTAAAGGTCTGGGGTGCGTGAACTTGCTGTGATACGGCACCCCTGATACGTCTAGAAACGACTCCCACAGGTGGTACGTACGTAGAGATCCTGTCTGATCATCTGAATCCATTCACGTTAATTGTGCATTCCGAAGCACTTGGGCAAGCCAAGCACGACAGTGCGACACCCCACATGTGCAGCATTGTTACAGAGTAGTTCGAGGTACACTCTTCTCAGTTTAAACACTTACGTGGCCACCGACCTCCCCATACATGAACATTGAGTAACTGTGGAATGCCTTGCAACGTGCTGTTGATTGGTATCTTCGCCCCCTCGTACCCTTACGGATTTATGCAGAGCCCTGCAGGGTTCTGGGCGTCAGTTCCCTCCAGCACGCCTTCAGTCGTTAGTCGGGTCCATGACACGACGTGCTGCAGCACTTCTGCTTGCTCGCGGGGCCCCCACGCGATCTAAGTCAGGTGTACCAATTTCGTTTGCTCTTTACTGTGCTTCCCAAACTACGCTCCCTTATCAGAACTACATGAACACCATTTATTAAGGTGTAATGACCATTACACGTCACGAGAGGCTGACCCACCGGTATCAGAAAAGCAGGGTGGTGGTGTCTTGTTAGCAGAGAAGCAGGAACGGAAGACAGTCGGTGAGACTGTCAGCAGAAGTCAGTGACTTCGAATGTGGACTAGCCATTGGATGAGTTACAAATACATCGGGTACATTTCAACCCTTCTAAAGCTACCAAATTCGACAGCTGGTGATGTAGTGCGAAGTAGGTGCCAGAACGGCCAACCATGGCTAAACCAAGAACAGAAAACTTGTGCTGGCGGACGAAGACAGTCGAGTATTGCTGAGCGTGATTGTAAAAAAAAGGCATCAGATCTGCGGAAAGTATTGCTCATCTGTTAAAAAGTGCTACAAGTAGACCGTCTAATGTAATGATGGGAGTACAGAGCTAATAAGAGAGTGGCACGTTGGTCGAACAGCTCATGCGCCAAACATTTAAGTAGTGACTGCTAATCCAGTGTTTGAGGTTAAGTAAACGGTGATGCCACTGGGCAGTGGATGATTGTAAAGGATTGACTTTGGTCGATTACTCACGATACACCCTGAGACAATCAGATGAAAGGCTTTGGCGTTGGTAAGTGCTTGGAGGGCGTTAGTTATCATGTGAAGTAACAACAATGAAGTAATGCAGCAGTGTTGTTACAGTAAGGGTGTGTTTGGCGTGGTTATAACGCCTTAGGATCGCTAAATACGGACGGATATCTGTACCTTTTACAGCACAGTGTACTTATTACGTTACAGGAACAGTCAGGACACGACGTGACGGCGCACCCTGCCATTAACCAGAATTCGTGGGGCAATGCTTTCTATACAAGAACGTTCCTGGAATGCACTTGCCTGTCCGAACTCCCGACCTGAAACCAATGGGACGCCGGTAGGATGAGGTTAGAACGTCGACTTCCCACCAGACTGCAGCGTCCAATATCACTACTTTACCTGGTTCTGGCACTTGGGGAGAAATGGGCTGCTATTCATCAGAGATATTCAGACGCATACTAAAAATGTCCTCAGCGGATTTAAAGTGGTCGCACAGGCGTTGTGTGTACATTCACCATATTAACGTGCAATTATAAGATCTATCGACCTGGAAACAGCAGCCCACAATGTTAAATTGTGCAAGATGTTCGAAATTATCAGAAAAACAATGATGAGCTACAGGGAGAGACGGGTAATATACGAGAGGGAATTATAATAGATGACGACCCAGAACGAAATGCTCGCTTTAAGAAGGGTGTGAGAAAGTGATGTAATCTTTCACCCCTACTGTTGAATCTGTACATCTACGAACCAAGGATGGAAATAAAAGGAAGTTTCAGGAGTGGAATTAAAATTCATGGTGGAATAACGAAGACAACAATGTGAGAGACTGGAATTAAAGTCGAACTCAGAAAGAAATATCCGGAAATAGAGATCAAGATGGAAGGTAGACGGGAGAAGCAATGACACCCGGACGAATATGCAAGAAATCAACACAGTGATGGATAAAGCAAAAGGAGATTTACAAGTGGAGCAGACGACAGAAGAAGATAGTGTGCATTTCATGGAAGAAGAGTGGGAGAGGAGAAAGGAAAGAAAGAAAGGGTTCTTAGAGCAGAAGAATAAAACGCACTCCCTGAAAGGGCTACGTTTCGTCCTAGTACTTTCAAGAGAGCGAGAAGGAATAAAAGTATCACACTTTCAATTATTCATCGCCTCAGGGCACATGTGCCGCACCAGAAAAGTAGATATGTGTTGGATCGTGACAAGGCCCACACGGCGTTTGGAATTTGACGCTATTGTGGCTATAACACAACATACTATATCTGAATGATTCATATAATCCCAGGTAGCCATATGAGGACACCGATGTTAGTGACAAGGCTTTAAACATTTTAATATAACAAATTGCAAATACAAGTCAATAAAATTTATAACTTATCTGTGAAAACGAGCAAATAAATAATGTAATGAATATTGTAAACGATAACGGCATTAGGGTGAAATGATTTTCTGTCTTAAGCTTTGTGTGTGTCTGTGTCGTAAGCCTGCAAATGTCAATGATGCAGTGTAACGTACACTAGACAGTTATACAATGTGTGACGTCAAGGTGCAATATTTCCGGTTCTAACAGAATAAGGTAACAGAATATAAATGCTTCATGAACATACAAAACGCGTTTTAAAAGAATAAATAAGCAAAAAAGTTTCCCAAAACGTGCCCTGTGATCTTACGTAAACAACTGACAAAATAAAAATTTCAAACGCTAGATTATACACTCGCAAATGTAACACTGCACTGGTCAAATCAGACTAGTTGCTTCAGAAACGAAGTCCGAACTGGGCTGTACATAAATTGAACCCGATAACAATTCTGAAATGCAACGCATTACTATCAATGATCTAACTATGTCCTGACTGTAATTTTAAACTACCACTGACAAATTTATAGGCCTTACCTGTGGCAAAGAAAACTAGTCTGGAGGATACAGAACAACAGCAGACCAGTTAGAAGGAAAGGCAGTCCAGAGCATCGTACTGCAAGGACATGAAACTATACTAAGCACGTTAAGAGTCAGCTTTACTTCTCGATTGCGCTCAGTGCAGTGAGTCGACATACAACAAAAAATTCAAAATTTTCAGGAGGAGACGGTGCAAAGTAATGGATCCACTAAACGACTAAGAAGAGGCTAGCATTCCAGATTTAGATTGTAAATAATGAGGCTCATATTTAGACTGTTACCATCAACTCTACGAAAATTAGATCTTAATAAAAAATATGACTGTAATGAAATGAATTACTCTGAGCAGGTAGAGAAACTGGTACACCTGCGTAATAGAGAAAGGGCCACTGCGAGTACGCATATCTGCCCCAAAGTAAAGTGGCATGGACTCGACTAATGTCTGAAGTAGATCTGGAGGCAACTGACCCCATGAATCCTTCAGGTCTGTCCATAAATCCGTATGAGTACGAGGGGCTGGAGATCTCCTCTGATCAGCACGTTGCAAGGCATCCAAGATATGCTCAATAATGTTCATGTCTGAGGACTTGGGTGACGATCGGAAGTGTTTAAACTCAGACTAGTGTCCCTGGAGCCACTGTGTAGCGGTACTGAACGTATTGAGGGTCGCATTATCCTGGTGGAATTGTCCAAGTCTGTCAGAATGCACAATGGACACGTATGGATGCAGTTTATCAGACAGGATATTTATGTACATGTTACCCATCAGAGTAACCTCTAGACTTATCAGGGGTCCCATATCACTCCAGCTGCACACGCCCCACACCATTACAGTGCCTTCACCAGCTTGGACAGTTCCCTGCTGATATGTTGGGTCCATGGGTTCATGAAGTTGTCTCCATATCTGTACACTTCCAACCGCTTGATACAATTTGAAACGAGACTCGACCGACCAGGAAACGTGT
Organism: Schistocerca gregaria; assembly: GCF_023897955.1. Classification (NCBI taxonomy): domain Eukaryota; kingdom Metazoa; phylum Arthropoda; class Insecta; order Orthoptera; family Acrididae; genus Schistocerca; species Schistocerca gregaria. Next base: position 63,078,442 of record NC_064923.1, on the reverse strand, counting down.
TTCCATTCATCAACAGACCAATGTTGGTGTTGATGGTCCCAGGCGTGGTGTAAAGCTCTGTGTCGTGCAGTCATCAAGGTTATGAGTGTGGGTCTTTGGCTCTAAAACCCATATCGATGATGTTTCATAGAATTGTTCGCACGCTGACACTTGTTGACGGCCCAGCTTTTAAATCTGCCCAAATTTGCAAAAGGGTTGCGCTTCTATCAAGTTAAACGGTTCTCTTCACTCGTCGTTGGTCCCATTCTTGCATGATATTTTTCCGGCTGCAGCGATGTCGGAGATTTTATGTTTTACTGGATTCCTGATATTCACGGTAAGCTCGTGTAATTGTCGTACGGAAAATGTACCTCGTCATCACTACCTATGCCGTGTCCCATCACTCGTCCGCTGACTACATCATCATGTTCGAACACAAATCTTGATAAACTGTCATTGTAACAGCAATAACCGATCTAAGAACTGCGCCGTATTCTGCCTTTCTACGTATCTGTGTATTTGAATACGAATGCCTATACAAGTTTCTTTGGCATTTCAGTGTAGCAGAATGTTAAAGGAGCGGCAAATCCGTACCTTCTGCCTGCAAGCCGTGTGAACTGATAACATTACTTAATCCTGTCTGAAGACTGAAACTAACTAACGTCAACCATTGAATAAAAATTATCCTAAACTTCCCTTTTCCTAGGACGTGGTTAATTAAACGTAGGCAAGCAAGGCAGCATCAACAGTACCTAAAAATCTTCACGTTTCTCAAATTACATTTTACAAAATCAGGTTTCCAAAATTAAACAATCTCTATATCTCTCTGATGAACACGTTATCTCCATACCACGCAGAAGTGTGACCAACACATGACTCATTCTTTTGTCACATAATGCTTCTGACCTCGACAATGCAGCTACCAACCAGTGTATAGTCTGTCGCTAAACTGAATAACGAGAGAGCGAGTCCCCACTCTGCCTACCGTGCTACGTCACAGGGCGCTTCTACAGGCTGTTTCACAACGTAGTACCGTTCCTGCGGCGGCGCGCGCTTCAAATCTGAGGCGACGCCGTGTGCAGATACGTCCCGGCTGCGTTTATTTTTAGACAAATGCGTTAAGACTATAAGGAAACCAAAAGACGATAGCTTCTTCGAAATACAACATTATAGAGTAAATAATATTAACATAAGAATGAAAGTAAGGATTCTACTACAAACATAGAACCGAATGCCCATTCATGCGAATGTATGTTCCTCTACTGCTGTTCATAAGACGAACCCCATTTAGTGCAATCAATCTGTGGAATTTAAGGCTTGTTCTTACTTTGTGTTTCTACTAAAAGAGAGAAGTGTTCTTTGAACGGCTGCGTTGAACCTTAGCAATTCTTGTAACACGAGGAGTGTTTAAAAAGTAACCCGAAATGTATAATTTCGTATGTTCTAATGGCCCGGATTCCACTACTTTTTGTCACTGTCTTAGTAAACATGTCTGAAAAAATATCTGTAGAATGTTACACATATTGGGTATTTACGTTGTTGTCAGCTCACAAAAAGGTTTCATGCGGTCTGGTAGCATCAACTATTATTTGTTTTTTATAAAAATGGGTTATAGAATCTGTACTAAATTTTATTACAAAAATGGAATTAAGTGTGTCCAATTTTTAGAAATGTTAAATATTGCCTTTCGTGAGTCTCTTATGAGTAAACCAAGAGCATACAAGTGTTATAAACATTTCAAAGCAGGCATTAAAGGACAGTGGTTTTACAAGCATGGATGTGATTAAAAATGGACAACAATTCCTAAAGTGTTTCGGGAATTGCAAAAAGCTGTGATAAGTGTATAGCATGTAATGGGGAATATTTTGAAGTGGATAACATTGCTGTAGATTAGTAAGTAAAGTTCTTAAGAAAAAAAAACAAAAATTAATATGTGAACGCACCTCGTATGTCAAGATTGTTACATAGAAGTCCAGAATCAGTGTACATTTTTCGAATGAAATTTCAGCAGTATGTAGAATAGCCATTGCACACATGTTTTAAGCAATATGTCTTAGAATCAGGTGAATAGTCACAGATATTGAGTTTTAATAACAGAGCAGATAATGCTGCTGTTCCAGAAACATGAAAGGCTTTACGTGACTGAATCACGTTCTACTACCGAAAAGTTAATTGATTTTACAATGAAGATCCCAAATTATTCCTGATTTTGTAGAACTAGTGATAAAGATATTTATTGATTTGGACCACATTTGACTGTATTTATCTTGGAAAACTTTAACACTTTTACTACAATGTAGTACATTTGTACGAAAAGAAACTTTATAATGTATGAGCAAAGTCAGGCTTGAAAGAACACACAACGTGCTTTTTAAAAAATATATTCATTGCCTGTTTACACGCATCGTATTTTAGAGGTCATCATCAATATAGTCAGTGTAATTACTGTCGTCTAAATTAGTAACTGTGGCGTCTATTATGTCTTCAATAATCCCATCCTCAACCCAGTACTCTCTTTCAAGTTCCTCCACGTGGAGGCAGTATGCACTCCAGTCATCTTGAGTTATCGCTTCAAAACCTGTAACAATTGGGACAAGTGTTTGTGTACGCTTTCCTTCGGTTACTGCAAAATTATTTTTTAATAGCCATTCAATCATTTCGCTTTTATTCGAGGGCCTAGTTGGAGTTTTGTTATGGTCCCTGTTGTGATATGAAGCATTGTCCATAACAATAACACAGTTCGGTGGCAGATTTGGAATTATTTTAGTCGATATCCAGTAAGAAAAATTTGCGTAGTTAATTTGCCCATTGTAGTCTCCTCTTGCAAATACCGCTTTATAAATCAACCGTGCGTTGGGTAAGAACTCATCTTTTGATTCTATACTGACCACTGCAATCCTACTACTGCCGCTAACATTGTCCATAATGCCATCAACGCCAGGGCCGTGCCAACATTTTCTGTAAGTAATTTTGTTGTCCACCCAAGTTTCATCATTGTAAAAGAATTTTCTGCCTAGCTCCCTTAATTTCCTCACTTGGATCAGGCTCTTATATCGCCATTCAATTATAGCCTTTCTTTCTATCAGAATCGTTCGTTTACTTGGAGAACTTTTCCAGGTAAATCCCATTTCACGCAGCGTCATGTGTAAAACATCGTCCTGCTAAGGAAAATGTGGATTTTGTTTCTCGGCAGTAAGTAATTTCCCTTAAGTAGAAGCTAGGTTTATGTAAAAGTCCTCCATCGTTTGTCGAATGACCGATTTTGTGAAACTGTCTATAACGATGGAGTCCCTCCCAAAATTATTAGTTTTCCATCGCGGTGATTCCAGTAAACCATGAGGCTTATTTTCGCTTTCCTTACATGTGCGTCCTATTGTGGCTTGGTTTACGTTTACCACTAACTGGAGCTCTTTTTTGGTCGCCTCCTTAACATACCTTGTAATAACGTTAGAGACGATTGAACGCTCACTACTCCCCAAATACCTCTTCGTATTCCGCACATTTCTTTGCAATGCAGAGCGATTATTCATCAATACCAGGTAGCGAAGTATATCAGTGAGTATACAAAGTTAACTGACGGACACTGGCAACTAAGATGCCACGAACAGAAACGACGTATATCACTGCACGCCGATCTACACCGCTAGACAGGTAACACGCAACTGATTTTGGGTGCCCCTGTAGGCCAGTGACAGGGTTCTTCCGGGAAAGGCTACTTCCCTCACCAAAAGCGCTGCTCGCTCTTGAGTTTACAGACAGACTGTATCGACTATTGAAATAGTACTGCTGGAAAATATGTCCGGAGTACGAATATAAGTAGGACATATCGAATGCAAACTGAGATCCCATCACTCTCATGTTGTTGTTGTGGTTGTTGTTGCCTACAGTCCTGGGCCTGGTTTGATGAAGCTCTCCATCCTACTCTGTACTGTGCAAGCTTCTTCATCTCCCAGTACCTACTGCAACCAACATCCTTCTGAATCTGCTTAGTGTATTCATCTCTTGGTTTCCCTCTACGATTTTTACACTCCACGCTGCCCTCCAATGCTAAATTTGTGATCCCTCAGGACATGTCCTACCAACCGATCCCTTCTTCTAGTCAAGTTGTGCCACAAACTTCTCCTATCCCCAATTCAATTCAATACCTCCTCATTAGTTACGTGATCTATCCGATTTATTTTCAGCATTCTTCTGTAGCACCACATTTCGAAAGCTTCTATTCTCTTCTTGTCCAAACTAGTTATCGTCAATGTTTCACTTACATACATGGCTACACACCATACAAATACTTTCAGAAGCGACTTCCTGATACATACATCTATATTCGATGTTAACAAATTTCTCTTCTTCAGAAACGCTTTCCTTCCCATTGCCAGTCTACATTTTATATCCTCTCTACTTCGACCATCATCAGTTATTTTACTTCCTAAATAGCAAAACTCCTTTACTAATTTAAGTGTCTCATTTTATAATCTAATTCCCTCAGCATCATCCGATTTAATTTGACTACATTCCATTATCCTCGTTTTGTTTTTGTTGATGTTCATCTTATATCTTCCTTTCAAGACACTGTCCATTCCGTTCAACTGTTCTTCCAGGTACTTTGCTGTCTCTGACAGAATTACAATGTCATCGGCGAACCTCAAAGTTTTTACTTCTTCTCCATGAATTTTAATACCTACTCCGAATTTTTCTTTTATTTCCTTTACTGCTTGCTCAATATACAGATTGAATAACATCGGGGAGAGGCTACAACCCTGTCTCACTCCTTTCCCAACCAATGCTTCCCTTTCATGCCCCTCGACTCTTATGATTGCCATCTGGTTTCTGTACAAATTGTAAATAGCCTTTCGCTCCCTGTATTTTACCCCTGACACCTTCAGAATTTGAAAGAGAGTATTCCAGTCAACATTGTCAAAAGCTTTCTCCAAGTCTACAAATGCTAGAAACGTAGGTTTGCCTTTTCTTAATCTTTCTTCTAAGATAAGTCGTAAAGTCAGTATTGCCTCACGTGTTCCAACATTTCTACGGAATCCAAACTGATCCTCCCCGAGGTCCGCATCTACCAGTTTTTCCATTCGTCTGTAAAGAATTCGCGTTAGTTTTTTGCAGCTGTGACTTATTAAACTGATAGTTCGGTAATTTTCGCATCTGTCAGCACCTGCTTTCTTTCGGATTGGAATTATTTTATTCTTCTTGAAGTCTGAGGGTATTTCGCCTGTCTTATACATCTTGCTCACCAGGTGGTAGAGTTTTGTCATGACCGGCTCTCCCAAGGCCGTCAGTAGTTCTCATGGAATGTTGTTTACTCCCGGGGCCTTTTTTCGACTCATGTCTTTCAGTGCTCTGTCAAACCCTTCACGCAGTATGTTATCTCCCATTTCGTCTTCATCTACAACCTCTTCCATTTCCATAATATTGTCCTCAAGTATATCGCCCTTGTATAAACCCTCTATATCCTCCATCCATCTTTCTGCCTTCCCTTCTTTGCTTGGAACTGGGTTGCCATCTGAGCTCTTGATATTCATACAAGTGGTATCACTCTCACTGCATATCAAAAAAATATACTAGAAGCCTTACGATACAACATCTACTGACTTAAGAGTGGGAGAAAACCGAAGTTACAGGAAAAACCAAGTTTACAGCTACGAAACAAAACCTGAATATATGTTACAAAAATTCCACAAGTGCATTTAAAGCTAAACAAATCTTAATGTCGAGAAAAATTAATTTCAGAAGTAAGTGAGCTCATTCACGACTTATTAGTGGCCGCCACAGCTCAAGCACTTTTTAAGAAATACATTTATAAACGTAAAACACTATGGCAAATTACTGTACACGCATATATCGAAACACAAGTTCGTTAGTGAATCTCTCTATAAGAAATACTGAACGGGCATCAATCAGTTCTCTAAGATACAATAAGTACTTTTTTAGCCAACTGTTACAATTATTTCGTGTAACATGGTACGTCTAGAAACTGAACGATCCACTTATACCAAAAATGGAAAATCTTGTGGCAGTGGTAGGAAAATAATACAGCAGACAATGATAACTTGCGTCATTTATTGTAGTTACAATGTAGCAATATTTACTGGAAAAGAAACATATTACTAAAGCTAGCTAAAATGAAATTATTTTAACGGATTTCAGAGCCCTTCTGGAGGATGAGCTTTAAGGCGATGAACAGTTTTAAAGCCGAGTATCTGTGCGTGATGGTTTATATCGTGCGATACCGTCTGCAGGTAGATTGTGTTGGCGGCGAAACCACAACAGGCGTGTCAACGTCAGAACGACGCTTTTGCTCCTTGGCGTGTGCATGATTCATTTGGTGGCGATTACATCCCTCCGTCGACTCCACTGGATATCAATGTTGTAATTCATTGACGTTCGTGTACACACGACGATAACTTTCCAATCACATGACACAGTTTTCTTATATCTCGTTCATGATTTTATAGTGTGCTAAAATCACGTGAGCCACTGGAATATGAAATCGTAATTCGCCCTTTCTTGCCGCATATGGCACTGCCATACACTGACACCCTGTTGAATAACATTGATGTAAAGAAAAGTACCTGTCGTTGTAACCACTTTTACTCTTCTAACACGTGCGAACTGACATTACGTTGCAACCGAAAAAATATACCTCACACCGAATTTTGCTATTTATGCAGCGTACGTGTACATTGTCCCTGTACTGCAGTCTATATCATATCAACAGACTCGCGCCATTTCGACGCTTTGTTCACACAATATTAATGGCAACATGCCATGTTCGGAAGTATTTAGCATACCTTCTACTCTGACACTACCCGCTACTTCGTCATCCACACGAACTTCCTAGCTCACATTCACAGTTCGATTCTCTGTCTCCCTTAATGTAACTCTCTCTCTCTTCTTCTCGTACTGGAGTTCCATATTACACATACCGTTTAGTAAAGTTACTACAAATATTTACATAAAATTAAAATATTGCACATCCAAGTTAAAGTTATCATGTAAGAAATAACATTTAGCTATAATTAGCAAACATTAACATTCACCCATCGTAATGTGAAACTGGAAGGTTAAATTTCTGGAAATTTTGAGATTAAAAACGGTGTCATTGCGTGAAACGGTACCTTTGCGATGGTCTATTAATTAGGTTATGGATAATGTCTTAATGGAAAGCAAAATGTCAAATCAATGAGGAAGTTAGATTAGCGTACAAAATGCACAGGTTACATAAAAACTACCTAGCGTTTGCAGGTGGCCTAGTTGTTACTTCAGACTCAACTTGAAACAGCCACTAGAGAGATAGTATTATGACTGAAAAGGCTGGAAAAGAAGGATTAAAAAGGTCTCTTTTGAAAAACCAAATTTATGACAACAGCCCCCTAGTTACTAAAAAGTAAATAATAAGTAAGTGAGAGACCAAAATTATTTATGTGTGTTTGGAAAAGTAATTGAACAAGGCAGCTTGGAGAAAAAAGTTAATTGGATGAAGTTATCAACCGACACTACCTCATGAGAAGCATCCAAAAAGTGGTGTGTAATGCGATATCGATCAGACAATAGATGCGGACCCGTCAGTATGAAAGGCAGAGGAGAGTGTTATGTTGTGAACACAGAGACAGTAAAAGGTGACTGAGTATGTCAGTAGAGTCCAGTGGTTTAGAACCTGGTCTGGTAATTATAAGTCATTGCAGGAACAAATCAAATCGGTAACATGTCAACCATTCTACAAACTCCCAAGCAGACTGTTGGTGTTGTGATTGTGAGTTGTAAACAGAAAAGGACGGCCACTGCTAAGCAAAGACCTTACAGACTTCATGTACTATGGGCAGGAACTGTCGAGCTTTGCGAATGGTGGTTGTAAAAAATCGCTTCTCACCGGCGGAAGGAACCACTCCAGTTACATGGTGCCAGCAGAAGTCCAGCCAGCAGAGCGGTTGTGAATAGGGAATTAAAAGGTGTTGAATACAATCCCAACAACAGTAGAGCCAATGCGCAGTGGATGACCTAAAGCAAAGAATTTGAGGCGACGACTCAGTGCATATCCTGTGGCTTCGAGGAACGGGTTTGAGACAGGAGAGTTCCCAGAGAACGTTACCTACCTACATGCACAGCATCAGCAGTGAAGTACAGAGAAGGAGGTGTGACAGTATTAGGGAGTTTTTCGTGCTTAGGGTGTTGTTTCCTTATTATGCTTAAGCAAACACTAAATGCAGAAGGACATGAACACATTTTTCAGCACTGAGAAACATTCCTGACACTATGATTGTATTAGTATGTACCATTTCATAAAGCAGCATCTGTGAGACAATCGACTGCACTGTCCAGATCCCAGTGAGAGATGTCTGGGCTGAGACCGAACGTCGTCCTGACCCAGCTACCACTTTCTCAGGTTTAGAATCTTGAGCAAGAGTGGGCTGCCATTGGCCCGCAGGGATTCAGACATCTCAGGAAGTGTTGGGGAATGAGTACCAGGTCACTGCATTATGAAGCCTAGTGCATGGTTGGTTCATGTGACTGTTAGCAAAGGGGAGTTATGCAGGAATTTTACGATGAATATCCTCAGTGCTAAACACGAACGTTATAATAATTTCCCCAGAAGAACTTCGTGCAGCCGAATTTTCAACTCCAAACAAAAATGCCGTGTTGGAAGCACTGGAAATCGCAGAAAGAAAAGTACTAAGTAAAGTTATGGAGCCAGTGACACAGCAAACTCGATATAGAAGAAATGGAAATTAGAACACATGCAACAATCACTATTGCATGAATTTATTTACGCAACCAGTCTTGGTGTTCCATTACACCATTTTCAGCAACAGTTTAAACATCAGCAATGTCAACATACTCAAGTGAACAGACAAACTAGTAAACGGAGAGTATACTATTTGTGTATTACTTGCTTTTCAATTAGGATACCGTTCTTTTGCTAATATTTCTGTCAACTTGAGTACTTTCTCATAGCTGTTTTTTACAAAGGGGCCTCAAGATAGTGTAATGAAACACCAAAACTGGTCACACAAATTAATTAAATGCAAAAACCACGATTTCTGTTGTTTGGATTTTCATTTCATATTGCACAGCCGGAATCATGTTAACCATCATTTACAACAATGGATTCACCAATATTAGGTGCAGAAGACGTCATATTAGTGACTTTTATACTCATACCGTAAAAAAGAGACATTAATGGTAAAACATTATTAGTAAAACATGGCTGTATCCAAAGGTTGAAACTCAACATACTGACAAAATTTTGTTCCCTTACTTCGGTTAACTGAACATGAGGAACGAATGACAATCAGAAAGGAATTTGGTTGCTGGCTACCTACATAGGGAGAGACCATCATAATAAAATAGAGGAAATCAGAACTCGCAGAAAAAGATACAGTTGTCAGTTTTCTCCTCGTGGTCTTCGAGACTGGAATAACAGAGAATTATTGTGAAGGTGGTTCGGTAAACCTTCTGCCATGCACGTACATGGAGATGTATTTGGAGATTTAGACGTACCTATAGATGCAATATTCCAGGGGCTTCCATGAAAAGCCCAGGAAGAGGACCACAGCCACTTAGACAGAAGAAGAAGAGAGAAGCATCAAGAAACGACGAGATAAATGTGGAAGTAAAGTAAGGAGAAGTATTTGAAATTATCGTAGTCCAAAAGAGGTGAATCAGCAAAGATATTTATAATGTTACTATATTACAACAAAATGGTGCAAATGGCTCTGAGCACTATGGGACTTAACAGCTGAGGCCATCAGTCTCCTAGAACTTAGAACTACTCAAACCTAACTAACTTAAGAACATCACACACATCCATGCCCGAGGCAGGATTCGAACCTGCGACCGTAGTAGTGGCGCGGTTCCTAACTGAAGTGCCTAGAACCGCTTGGCTACCGCGGCCGGCTACTATATTACAAAGATGTAAAAAGCGAAAAGAGGAGAAAAAAATAATAGCACCAAGAATTAGAAAGGTCTTAATTACTACATAATTACAAAAAGGGTAAAGGCAAAGACGTAGAGAGCCACCCAAATTAAGTAGGGAAACCGGCCTTTAGCTGTCCAAAGAGTCCAGAAGATAGTTCTACATAAAAGTTATCTATTATTATCCAATGAAATAAAATGTTGTTTATCATCTGCAAAGCTCTTTCACTTGTAGCAAGGGACTGGGAAAACTACCAATATAAACGGAATACAGAACAAAGCAGAGTGAGTGTCATCCTACATAACTGAAATATAGCTTGATATTCATTAAAGTATTCACTTTATCATGTATTCTATCGATTTTTGTTAATAGTATTTATAAGGGAGTAAGAGATTTATATAAGAATTCACACTATTTACATAGTCAGTTTTTATATATGGTGGAAACTAAATGGATGAAATAGTATTTTGTGCTACGTTGCACAGTCGCCGCAGATTTCTTGAAAGAAGTAGTTAACTTGCGTCACGTCAGTTTTATTTGATATAAACAGCTTTTTTTAATGTATTTTCGATTGTCTAATTTCACACACTGGGCATTACAGGAAGCCTGCCGTTTTGGCCGAGCGGTTCTAGGAGCTTCAGTCCGGAACCGCGCTGCCGCTACGGTCGCAGGTCAGAACCCTGCCTGGGGCATGGATGTGTGTGATGTTCTTAGGTTGGTTAGGTTTAAGTAGTTCTAAGTCTAGAGGACTGATGCCCCAGATGTTAAGTCCCATAGTGCTTGGAGCCATTTCAACCATTCGCACAGAACGACACTTCAGGAAAAATATATGAAGCCAAAATGAAAAACCCGCATGTGGTTGTTCTATTTTTCGTTCTAAACTTATATCTTTAAGCTACGAAACTCTAACCCGACGCTGCAATGGTTTTGCTAAATATTTGTTATGTACGCCGTTACGTGTGTTTCTTTCCGAACTACTGTGATGGTCATGGCGTGCTGTATTTATTTACTTGTTTTACATTTATTGTCTCATTTAGCCAGACCACGATAATGTCATCCAGAACTCCATTATGCTCCACTACGAAACGCACATATGATATTTATAAGATATCGCATGCTCATAACAATAACAACCTATAGCATGAATGTGCACAGCCTGTTGCCCGCGTCCTGGCTCTCTGCTGATGGGACAACGAGATTTGTAGAAAACCAAGACGAATGATCGGTTCAGTTAAGGGCAACGTAAATGCTTCTGCCCAGTTATTTTTTAAAAGCTTATCTCTAATAACAAGCAGCCTCATGATTTCTTTCAGACGATGAAAGGGAAAAAATATCAACGAGGATGGACAATACAGAAGCTGACGATTTGCTTGTTGTAGCCTGTGTCTCGCTGTTTCCTCTACCGACAGGCTACGTGGTAATATTACTTAAGGAAGCGTACGACGTTAAAATAGACCTCGCAGTTTAATTAAACGGGCTTAATGGACGGAGACTGCATACAGATGCGGGCAACAAGGTCCGCTAAAGGGCTGGCAGCGGTCCAGCCGTTCCCGGTCGGGGTCAACTGGCTCTCGTAAACGGAGGAAGACCACGCCTCTGTTTGACCCCAAAGCCGGCCCCCTTGTCGATGGGGAGTATCAGAGTACAATCATCGACTGTTCATCGGTACATCGAATTATATCGGCAATTTGATGTTTAATCGGACGAAGGGGCACAGAGTAACGAATATAAAATGGGCTCAAATTGGCATGTAATACCAACATATACCGGAAAATGTGTTTCAGGTACTGACCAGGAACAGACAATTGTGAACTTTAATTTTCCCTTTTGGTGGTACAATTACACTTCCAATTCACAGAACTAATTTTAAACTACTTCGTTTTATTAGTGAATAACTGGCTTTAACGACCAAAATTACATACCACTTATTGAAATATTTTTGAGATGTATTAGTTTAGAGTTTTTGAGCTTTCTTACCTGTATTAAAGTATAAGAAATATTTGTAAGAAGAAGAAAGAAAGAGGCGTGTGATGCTGTTGACTGGGAGATCGCGGGAGACATTTTAACCCTGTTGTCCTTGGGTCAATTTGATCCCACAATAAATTTATCTTTCTATCACCACGGTAAGAACTGACTTCAGTAATTAGTTCCTTTTTTATTATGGATGCTGATAAAAGGTGTACTGGCACCTTGTACCTCGTCACTTCGTAAGCGAAGTTTTCTAAGTTATTTTTCTATGTTTTACGTATCTGTATCTTTTATGTATCTGTATGATTCGGGGAATGGCGAGAGACAGAGTGACTCACTGAAAACGTAAATCCAGACTGAGAGAAAGCCATCCTTTCTGAGAACAATTACGTTCAAGGTAACACTATTGCATTCTGGTCATTGTTCCTGATTAGGACTGCTAGGAATTAAACACTAAAGTGCCAAAGAAACTGGTGTAGGCATGCGGATTCAAACACAGAGATATGAAACCAGGCAGAATACGGCGCTGCGGTCGGCAACGTCTACATAAGACAAGCGTCTGGCGCTGTTATTAGATCGGATACTGCAGCTACAATGGCAGGTTATCAAGATTTAGGTAAACTTCAACGTGGTGTTATGGTCGACGCAAGAGCGATGGGACACAGAATCTCCGATGTAGCGATGAAGTGGGGATTTTTCCGTACGACCATTTTACAAGTGTACCATGAATATGAGGAATCCGGAAAACATCAAATTTCCGACATTGCTGCGACCGGAATAAGATCCTACTAGAAAGTAACATACGACGACTGACGAGAATCGTTCAAAGTGACAGTAGCGAGACCCTTCCGCAAATTACTGCAGATTTCAGTGCAACGGAACATTATCAATATGGGTTTTCGAACACGAAGGTCCACTCGTGCACCATTGATGGATGCACGACACAAAGCTATACGCCTCGCCTGGGCCCGTCAACACCGACACTGGAGTGTTGATGACTGGAAACAAGTTGCCTGGTCGGACGAGGATCGTTTCAAATTTTATCGAGCGTGTAGACGTGTACGGGTATGAAGAAAAACCCATGAACCCATGGACTCTGTATGTCAGCGGCGGACTTTTCAAGTTGATCGAGGCTCTAAAGGTGTGGGGCGTGTGCAGTTGCAGTGATATGGGTGCCCTGAGACGTCTACATACGATTCTGACAAGTGGCACGTACGTAAGCATCTTGTTTCACCACCTGCATCCATTCATGTCCATTGTGCATTCCGACGAATTTGTATAATTCCAGGAGGACTAAGCGACATCCCATACGACCAGAATGGCTACAGAGTGGCTGCAGAAACACTTGTCTGAGTTTAAATACTTCCTCTGGCGACCAATCTCCCCAGACAAGGACATTATTGAGTATATCTGGGACGTCTTGCAACGTGTTGTTCAGAAGAAATATCCACCCCCTCGTACTTTTACGGATTTATGGACAGTCCTGCAGTATACATCATGTTAATTCCCTCAAGCTTTTTGTAAGACTTCCATGCCACATGGCGCCGCATATTTCGGCGTGCTCGTAGGGGCAGTCCACGATATGAGGCTGGTGTGCCAGTTCTTTGACTGTTCTGCATCTACATCTACATTTATACTCCGCAAGCCACCCAACGATGTGTGGCGGAGGGCACTTTACGTGCCACTGTCGTTACCTCTCTTTTCTGTTCCAGTCGCTCATAGTTCGCGGGAAGACCGACTGCCGGAAAACCTCTGTGCGCGCTCGAATCTCTCTAATTTTACATTCGTGATCTCCTCGGGAGGTATAAGTAGGGGGAATCAATATATTTGATACCTCATCCAGAAACGCACCCTATCGAAACTTGGACAGCAAGCTACACCGCGATGCAGAGCGCCTCTCTTGCAGAGTCTGCCACTTGAGTTTGCTAAACATCTCCGTAACGCTACCACGGTTACCAAATAACCCTGTGAGGAAACGCGGCGCTCTTCTTTGGATCTTCTCTATCTCCTTCGTCAACCCGATCTGGTATGGATCCCACACTGATGAGCAATACTCAAGTATAAGTCGAACGAGTGTTTTGTAAACCACCTCCTTTGTTGATGAACTACATTTCCTAAGGACTCTCCCAATGAATCTGGTACCCGCCTTACCAACAATTTTATGTGATCATTCCGCTTCAAATCGTTTCGCACGCATACTCCCAGATATTTTACAGAAGTTACTGCTACCAGTCTTTGTTCCGCTGTCATATAATCATACAATAAAGGCTCCTTCTCTCTATGTATTCGCAATACAATACATTTGTATACGTTAAGGCTAAGTTGCCACTCCCTGCACCAAGTGCCTATCCGCTGCAGATCTTCCTCCATTTCGCTACAATTTTCTAATGCTGCAACTTCTCTGTGTACTACAGCATCATCCGCGAAAAGCCGTATGGAACTTCCGACTCAATGTACTAGGTCATTTATATAAATTGTTAAAAGCAATGGTCCCGTTACACTCTCCTGTAGCACGACAGAGGTTACGTCTGTAGACGTCTATCCATTGATAACAACACGCTGTGTTCTGTATACTAAAAACTCTACAATCCAGCCACACAGCTGGTCTGATATTCCGTAGGCTCTTACTTTGTTTATCTGCCGACAGTGCGGAACTGTATCGAACGCCTTCCGGAAGTCAAGAAAATTAGCATCTACCTGGGAGCCTGTATCTAATATTTTCTGGGTCTCGTGAACAAATAAAGTGAGTTGAGTCTCACACGATCGCTGTTTTCGGAATCCATGTTGATTCCTACAGAGTAGATTCTGGGTTTCCGAAAACGACATGATATGCGAAGAAAACACGTTCTAAAATTGTACAACAGATCGACGTCAGAGATATAGGTCTATAGTTTTGCGCATCTGCTCGACGACCCTTCTTGTAGACTGCGACTACCTGTGCTCTTTTCCACTCATTTGGAACCTTCCGTTCCTCTAGAGACTTGCTATACACGGCTGTTACAAGGGGAGCAAGTTATTTCGCGTACTCTGTGTAGAATCCAATTGGTATCCCGTCTGGTCCAGTGGACTTTCCTGTGTTGAGTGATTCCAGTTGCTTTTCTATTCCTTGGACACTTATTAGGATGTCAGCCATTTCTTCGTTTGTGCGAGGATTTAGAGAAGGAACTGCAGTGTGGTCTTCCTCTGTAAAAGAGCTTTGGAAAAACGTACCTGTCTAAATCACATTTTACGATTGCCTTCAACGTTTTCCCTAAACACTCAACATTGTCAGTATCGGAACAGAAATTTTGGTTTTGATTTGTTAGGTAGTCTGAAATCTGCCCTCTATTTCTCTTGCTAAACAGGGAAACCTTCCTCCCTTTATTTTATATTGCTATTAACTTCCATATTCAGGGATACTGCAACGGTCTTGTGATCACTGATTCCCTGTTCTGCGCCTCCAGAGCCGAAACGTTCGGGTCTGTTTTTTATCAGTAGCTCCAAGATGTTATATCCACGAGTCGGATCTCTGTTTAATTTCTCGCGGTAATTTTCGGATAGTGCACTCAGTATAATGCACTCGATGCTCTGTCCCTACCACCCGTCGTAAACATCTGAGTGTCACAGTCTATATCTGGTAAATTGAAATCTCCACCTAAGACTATAACATGCTGGGGAAATTTATGTGAAATGTATTCCAAATTTTCTTTCAGGTGTTCTGCCACTAATGTTGCTGAGTCGGGAGGTTGGTAAAAGTAGCCAATTATTAACCTAGCTCGGTTGTTGAGTGTAACCTCCACCCATAATAATTCACAGGAACTATCCACTTCTACTTCACTACAGGATAAACTACTACTAACAGCGACAAGCCCGCCACCACCGGTTGCATGCAATCTATCCATTCTAAACACCGTCTGTGCCTTTGCAAAAATTTCATAGGGACGGAAAGCTAGCTGAAGCCAGAGATAAATTCTGCCAACGATTTCAGCTTCGGTGCTTTCTATCAGCGCTTGAAGTTCCGGTACTTTACCAATGCAGATTCGACAGCTCAGAATTACAATACCGATTGCTGCTTGGACCCCGCATGTCCTGACTTTGCCCCCTTTGAGGCTGTTGCCCTTTCCGTACTTGCCCGAGGCCATCTAACCTAAAAAATCGCCCAGTCCACGTCACAAAACCCCTGCTACCCGTGTAGCCGCCTGCTGCGTGTAGTGAACTCCTGACCTATCCAGCGGAACCCGAAACCCCACCACCCTATTTTGCTAGTCAAGGCATCTGCACCCCACACGGTCGCAGAACCGTCTCAGCCTCTGATTCAGACCCTCCACTCGGCTCTGTACCAAAGGTCCGCAGTCAGTCCTGTCGACGATGCAGCAGATGGTGAGGTCTGCTTTCATCCCGCTAGCGAGACTTGCAGTCTTCGCCATGTCAGATAGCCGCCGGAAGCCAGTATATTATTTCTCTACCAAACTTGTATGGAATGAAGGAATATACCACAATTCTTAAAAATATTTAGGATACAAATGGTGTTCTCTGCTTACCATAGACTTTATTTGGAAGCGAGGTCCTTCAATCTCCATTACAAGATGTGACTAATTTGTAGTTATCAAATCACAGCTTGCATGGAAACTAAGGAAGACAGTTAGTGAAATACGAAAGTGCAGTAGGAAATGAGGTTTCGTACAGTACACCAGTCACCACGTGAAGTTCGTTGACATCCTGTAATGAATGTCGGAATGGTGGGCAAGCGAATGACATGCTACTTCTGGTAAAATTACTTTTTTGGTTCTGAGATACACTGCTTCCAATGGAAAGCTGGCAGCCTGCTGGTCACCCTGTTTGGTGTTTGGTGATTTGAGAACGAGGTTTATAGAAGATCAAGGAAATTTAATGTCAGTGACATCAAGAACTTGTAGCACAGTCACCGCAAAAATGTAGCTCGGCTAACTAAGGCACATGAGATCTAAAAGCTGTCATATATTCTAAAACAGAAAGACGATATGATTTGCAAGGCTTATCTAAGAGAAGCGAGGGGCCCATCGCTTTGCTGCAGATATGGATCAGGACAGACCCCCTGCTTTTGTCTCTTATGTGAGAGACGTAGATGGTATACATCGTGATTTACAAAATTTGATTGCCTACTAGCAACGATGAGGAAGAAAACAAAACATTATGGCTTTATTCAAAGAGCACACTACGAAATTGAGTACATGGATGACAAAAATCGGCGATCAATTAACAAAGTTCCGCTTCAGCCGAAATCACGCAAACTCCCCGGTACTGATGCGGTAAGCTACATGTAAGGAATTTTCCCGGTCATCGGAAGTATGTAAAGGTAATTGCTACACCAAAATGAAGCAGAGGTCATAAATATTCCAAATATTACCGGCCAATAATTTCGAAAGAAGCTGAGCTGGTTATGGGTTTTCTCAAAGCATGCAATGACAGATCAGTTCTCCGAAACCCGCAATTCGGATTTCATCCAAACCTTTCAGATTCACTTCAGTTGCTGTGGCTAGTAGAAGCAATTACAGGTGGATATGACAATGCTAAATCCGCAGCAGGTGTGTACCGGCAATTTCTCAAGCACGGAATAATGATTTCTTGTTAAATAAGTCTACAGTTACCAAGTTATATAGTCAGATAAATCTTGTGATGCCTTAAAGACCGTACTTTCAGTGTACTCATTGGTGTTATTGAGTCTGACGTCTGCACTACACGCACCTGCGCATCACAAGATTTCCTTCTCGGACCGACAGTATTTAAGATACATTTATCTGACATTTTGGAATTCAATTCGGTCAACGTAGCTTCCTTCGCTGATGATACAGCAATATACTACTCTGATAACAAGATACCGAAAATTCATAACAGACCTGAGAGGGCTCTACTACTACTAGAAAAATGGGGCGGGTCAAGATATATATCAGCAAAAGTCAAGCTACGTTTAATACAAGTAAATACAGTATCTACATACCCAGCTTCTACTATTCGGTGAAGGTATGCCTTCGATTGACTTCGCCAAACCTTGATCAACCTCTTACTTTTAACCCACCTCTGATCGGAATCCTACAACAAACAATAAATAATAATAATAAAGAAGTTCTCAACATTCCGTCTTACAACAAGTTTTTCCGTTCATCATTGTACCGTGATGCATGAATAAAACTTCCAGATTATAAAATAAAACTTTGTTGCTGCAATGCAGCTGACAAGCGTTGCGCATCATTCCGAACTGCAGATTTATAGTTGGTTTCACATGAAGGACCATTGTGCGAAAAAGTCGACACTGTCCTATTGCTAATAAGTTTCCGTCTGCAAAAGAGTCATAACGTAAAAAAGTACGGACATAATGAAGTGAATATCAGCGATTCGCTGTCAGGATGAGCTATTCGTCTAACATGGCGCAAACCGATAGGGTGGCTGAGCATTTGAAAATGACGAACAGCTCAGCCCCATCCCTAACTAACATTCATAGCTCGACATTACTCCGTACAATGCGCCACAATTCTACAGAAGCGGTCCGTTTTCTCGTAAACAAACGGAATTCGTTTTAAGCATATCTGTAAGGTCAGAGCAAACGGAGAATGTCACATTCTTAAACTCTCGGAAGAAATACAGATTCCAGAACTTATTCGTAGTATAATCCAGTCCGATACTTATGTTCCTCGTTCGTTACAACACGTATTAAGTTGCTGCGAGAGAGTTCCATGTCGGTGGCATTTTGCCGCGTGGGCCTGGCTTACTTGCGGCCATGTGCACGGCTCTCGATAATATCCTAGCGCGGCTTTCTAGTTGCTTGCAGTCGAGCGTCTTCGCTGTCTGTGCTCAAGCTGAGTACCATCTGCTATCTGACTTGTACTGCTTGTGGTGGTCAATCCACCCTAATCAGTCAATTGCTGTTGAGCGGAAGGGCCGGGCCACATAATCAACATTCACGCTTTGTAACAACGACACATTTATTAAACATTTCTTTGGCAAAATAAAATTTTATCTTTAAAATTTTTGAGATAAGACAAGTTAACAGAAAATCCTTACAACCACGGGCAACCACCCTATTCAAAGAGCAACTTTAATCTTTAATCCAGCGTTAAGTTCAAAAATGCTTCAAATGGCTCACTCTGTAGCGCCTAGAACCGCACGACCATTCCGGCCGGCAATCGTTAAGTGACTCGCTAGTTAATTAAATTCTGTACACAGTAAGGCTACCAAAAGGAGATTACAACAATGAGATAAACCTTAACAAATAATGGATATCACCAAATTTTTTAACACAAAGCAAAATACAAAGAGATACGCCTTTTCGTTAAACATTTTCAAAACAAATGACGTCACATAGGCAAGGTGTATTTCAAGTAGCAGAAGGGGGGCCCCACTGGACCCAGACCACAGGCGTCTACCTCCGGAACCCACGGCAAGGGGGCGAGCTGGACAGGGTGCCGCACACACTACACTATAACACACTGAAGAAAAGGTGTTAGAGCCCGTGCTACTATACAATTTCAGATTAAAAGGGGGAGGGGGGGGGGGGAGAAAACGGCAAACATTAATTCCTCAAACGTAATATAACTACGATGTATCAAACGAAAGCGTATTTGTCGGCATCTCGTGGTCGTGCGGTAGCGTTCTCGCTTCCCACGCCCGGGTTCTCGGGTTCGATTCCCAGCGGTGTTGTGTGATGTCCTTAGGTTAGTTAGGTTTAAGTAGTTCTAAGTTCTAGGGGACTGATGACCATAGATGTTAAGTCTCATAGTGCTCAGAGCCATTTGAACCATTTTGAAAGCGTATTTCACGAACATTGAAATAAAATAATCAAGGGTGAATCAATAACTAATGTCCTTGACGTAACCTTAAAGGACGAGGGCGAATAGCATAATACCAAGACAGCTTAGAAATTTAAACTACACCAGTAGGTTAACATATGCTCACTGAAACTGGGGAGCTCATTAAAGTTACTCCTTAACAGGATACTGATAAAAAGTGAAGTAAGCCAACGATTTCACTGTTTGCGAGTGAACAACTCATGCAGTTAAATAACACAGAACGTACAGATTCAATATTAAGGCTGTGCTTTGAACAAACTATAACAACGTCCACACAGCTCACTGTAGCAGTAAAACATATTAAGGTTTCACCATACTGGCTTATGCCGTCCGTCACTCTGAACAGCAATAGTACCAATTAATACACCTCACTTGATCGGAATGTATCACATAAAAAAATCCAGATAGATATTTTACCAAACACAATACCACGTGTTTACTTAAACAGCACTAAGTAGAGGGGACCTTTTGGTTGGCAATGCAACACTTTACGGTCATGGTGCCGATACTTGGGAAGCAAGGATCAGTATCTTATATGCACCAAAAACATAACAAGCAATTCCCACCAAATCTTTTATGAAATCCTTTACAGATCCAAATCAGGGCCGCACGACTCGATTCTGGTAATGTGTCCGAGTCCAGTTCCCACACTACCAGCCAGGTTCGGTCCTGCAAACGTGTCAGACACACCGCAACATCTGCGTCGTGCCCCTGCCTGCTCAACCGCGCTCGCCTCCGATTCTCGATTCTCCCGCTGCGCGCGCCTCACCGGCGGTCCCTCTCTCACGTCCCCCCCCCCCCCCCCCACCCCCCTCCATCCCCCACAACTCTCTCGTGGCCAACAGCCACGTCAAACGGCCGAGCTCAAAGATCACACCATGCAGACTCGATCGATCAATCGATAGGAGGCGGCACGGCTCAGCCTCCCCACTAAAACCCAAAAATTAGGTACTCACGGCTAGGAAGCATTTTTAACTTGCCATACACGGACTCTTGACATTTTACCCGAAACGAGATCTCGGACCTAGAGGCTGACTGGATTCGAATCTTGGATGACCTCACATGGTTTCAGAAATCGAGGGGTTAACGTACCGGAGATAGCTGCGTCGCAGCGACCCCGAAAGCGAAAATTCATCTCAAAAACGCGATCGCCAACCTTGACTCGGATTTCGCGACGACCTTTATTATTACGCTGTATCTGTCTCCGGTGTACGAGTTGGATATTCCTCCTAGCCCTATGCCAATTCCGTCGAATGGCTTCCGGTGTAACCTTGTCCGGTAAAAGGTCATTGACGGACCATAAATTGGAAAGTAGGGAATTAAGCGGGGAACCCAACATCAGGGAGGCAGGTATCACCTTCAGAACTTCATGGTGGGCGGAATTGAATGATAAATTTAGCCACGGAATAGACTCATCCCATCTACGCTGAGAAGCAGAGTGGTAAATTACCATGGCCGCTTTCAAGTGACTATTCACTCATCCTACACTGTCAGGCTGAGAGTAATACGGTTTCCGAGGTGAGATGTAGAATAGCGTTATTAGAACATAGACGTTAAAATTGCCTCTATAGGAAAGTTGCCGCATTATCACTAACCAGTGACCGAGGAGGGCTAAATGTCTGATGGTTAAGGCCGTAGTGACACCACTACTCGGGATTACCAAAAAATGCTCAAATGGTTGTGAAATTTTACGAGACTTAACATCTAGGGTTATCAGTCCCAAAGCTTACACGCTACTTAACCTAAATTATCCTTAGGACAAGCGCACACATCCATGACCGAGGGGGGACTCGAACCTTCGCCGGAATCAGCCGCTCAGTCCATGACTGCAGCGCCCGAGACCGCTCGGCTAAACCCGCGCGGTTCGGGATTAACCACGAGAACCTATTAAAGGCGTCCACTACTACCAGTACATAACGGTTCCGCTGCTTTGTGCGTGGCAGTGGGCAAATAGAGTCAATAATAATTTTATCCATAGGTTTATTCTCCCGGATAGAATGCAGTAACCCCTTTTTACTATTAGAACCGGGCTTGGCACTCTTACATTCATCGCACTCCCCCACTAGTGTGCGCACATCCTTGCGCATCGTCGGGTATGTGAGATGCTATTTAATCTTCATTAATGTCTTGTTCATACCAAAATGCTCCCCTCCCCCCCCCCCCCCCCCGTCAGGGACCCATATAAATATTTTAAAATGGTGGGGACTAATTCCTCGGGCAAACAATTTTTTAAAAGACCTATTACCTTTGATCTGATAACACACCGCACCTTTACTTAATTGACACCTGGGCACCTGCTCGCTCGAAACAAGCCTTTGCTTCACCGCCGAATTCGCGGGTTCTGACTTTGCTTGTCATTCAAATTCCCAAAGAGCTCGGGTACCTCCGTCAACACGACGGAAACCCTTTCCAATTCCGGAAACCCCGGATGTGGTTCCCGCTCAACCTGCTGTTCCTGAAACATACGACTGGGGGCATCAGTGACTTGATTGTCCAATCCGTGAATATTTTTCACCGAAAAGCGAAAAGCAGAAATTCTCACGACCCACCTAGCGATACGTCCGTCTTCCAGGGCCCAGTGAGCACCCAACTCAAACCTGACTGTCCGTCTCAAGTTGAAAATGTCGGTGCACTAACTAAAATTTAAACCTTTCAATAGCGAACGTTACCGCGAGAGCCCCCCATTAGTAAACAGAATACTTAGGTCCCGCACGGGACAAGACTCTTGAAGCGTAGGCCTCAGGACGACGTTCGCCATTATGGTCTTGTAAAACTAAGGCCACTACCTCTGAATTCGACACATCAGTTTGCACAATAAAGGCTTGTTCAAAATCAGCAATAGCCAGTACAGGTGGATTACTTAACGCTCTCTTAATGGCGTCAAAGGAGGCCTGCTGTGTTTCACCCCATTGAAAGCTCGCACTTTTTTCCTTAACAGGTTCAAGGGGGGCTGCCATTTGGGCGAATTTGGGCACAAATTTTCTAAAAAAATTGGCCATCCCAATGAAATGGGATACTCACTTTTTATTCTTCGGAGGGGGAAGATTTTGGAGATCACGGGTCCTCTCCTGATCAATCTTAACCCAGTTTTTGGAATCTAAATATCCGAAAACGAGATTTGACTGTGGGCCAAGGTTATTTTTGACGGCTTCACCGTCAAAGCGGCCTCGCGAAAACGAACGAGGACCTCCTCAATGTGTCTAAGATGTTCGGTAAAGGTAGCGCTATAGACAAATACATCGTTTAAGTAATTTTACACTGATTTAAACTTAAGATCCCCGAGAACGGAATTTAAATACGTGATAACACAGCGGCGACGGTGAATAAGCCGAAATGAACGAGTTTAAATTCATATAAATTCCAATCAGTAGAGACGCAGTAACGGGCCTAGAGTCCTTGGCAAGGGGTAACTGATGGTAGGCCTCATTCAATCCGAACACTGTGATATAGCGAGCATTAGTAAACCAGGTGAAACAGCTATGAAAGTTGGGGAGTGGTACAGATTCTAAGATGACCTTCTGACTGAGCAATCTGTCATCTACCACTGGACGATAAGTGCCTGTCGCCCCCTTGGTACTAGGAACATGGGAGAGGCATAGGCTGAGGTACAAGGTTCAATAACACCATCCCGAAGCATACCGAAAGACTTTCACTACTGAAAATTTTACTTTCTATGAAAATCCCTGTATCGCAACACTTCCCCGCAAGGAACCGAACAGAGGTAACACCTGCCCATTGGCAGGACGACATCTCTACCCGGCCTCTTGCAAGGGGACGAATTTACTAACAGCTTGACTATTGACGTACCAGTCGCAATCCATGAGACACACACTGCTAACGAATCTATCAAGCACAAACAGGTTCATGATTGACGCAGGCACAAACGAATGGTGGAAAGGGGCTAGTCACCGCCCTAATACGATTACACTGCTTGGAACGACAGAGGGCCGTAAGACGCCCACGCTTCTGGATTGAGCTCTTCGGCCACTCCATGCGTTACAGAGGACTCTGGCACACAAAATGGTTAACGTCACCACAACGAAAACAAACCCTCCCCTTAGGGCGAACTCGTTACTTACCCTCCTCTGGACGAGTTTTCTCAGTACGCTCACGCATGGCACCTCCTTTACAATCCCGCTTCTCATCAGCAAAAGGTAGCCTCTCAATAGTAAATATGAGCTCATCCAATTCGGAAAAGGTAGTGTGTCTCCACGCAAACATTAATTTTGACCTATCTTTTGTTTTAACGCCTTCTAAAATATTGTCAGTAACTTCGCCTTCAGTTAACGTTGATCCCCAAGCAGCAACTGCCACGCGGATAGCCTCAATATACCTCTGGAGAGACTCACCATTGGCCTGAACGCGAAAAAAAATTTTATTCATTAGATAGTTTTTAACTCGCGGTGTTATTTTGTCCTGTATGATTTCTCTCTTAAATGACATAGTACTCCTTGGCCTGCAGAAACCTCGCTCACTCGGTGGCTCAACCAACCTCTGGTAAGAGAATACATTACCTGAGGAATGACCTGATGCGAGACGCCCAACGCGTCCATATGTCTTTCGAAATTTACCAGCAACCATAAAATTTAAATGACCTGTTCTAATTCATCTATAGAAAATACTGAAATACTATGAAACAAATAAGAAATCGGGTTTGGTAACCTTGCAAACACTCCAAACATACCTTAGAGTGTGCTACAGTCGCGCTAGACCACCCCAATTCATCGAGATTATTCAACTGAAAAAAGGTTATTAGAGCCCGTGCTGCTGTAAATTTCAGATAAAAAGGGTAAGGGGGTGGGGGGAGAAAATGGCAAACATTATTCCTAAAACGTAAAATAACTACGATGTATTAAATGAAAGCCTATTTCACGAACATTTAAATAAAATAGTCAGTGGTGAATCAGTAACTAATGCCTTTGACGTAACCTTAAAGGAAGAGGGCAAATAGCATAATACAAAGTCAGCTTAGAAATTTTAACTACACTAGTAAGTTAACATATGCTCACTGAAACTGGGGAGCTCATTTAAATTACCCCTTAACAGGATACTGATAAACTTAAACAGTCTAGTAAGACAACCATTTACTGTTTACGAGTGAACAAGTAATGCAATTACATAATACAGAACGTACAGATTCAATGTTAAGCCTGAGCTTTGACCAACTATAACAACGTCCACACAGCCCACTGTACCAGGAAAAAATATTACAGTTTCACCATTACTGGCTTATGACGTCCGTGACTCCGAACAGCAATAGTACCAATTAATGCACCTCGCTTGCTCAGACTGTTTCACATCACAAAATCCAGGTACACATTAAACCAAACAGAATAACATGTGCACACTGGACTCTCATTCAGTAGGACGACGGTTCAATCCCGCATCCGGTCATCCTGATTTAGTTTTCCCGTGATTTTCCTAAATCGCTTCAGGCAAATGCCGGGATGGTTCCTTAGAAAGGGCACGGCCGATTTCCTTCCCCATCCTTCCCTCATCCGAGCTGGTGCTCCGTCTCTAATGGCCTCGTTGTCGACGGGACGTTAAACAGTAATCTCCTCCTCCTCCAATAACACGTGTTTTCTTAAACAGCACGAAGTAGAGGAGACCTTTTGGTTGGCAACACAACAATTTATGGTCATGGTGCAGATACTTGGGAAGGAAGAATCAGTATAATATACGCACCAAAAACATTACAAGCAATTCTCACCAAATCTTTTATGAAATCTTTTACAAATCTAAACGAGGGCCGCACGACTCGATTCGGATAATGCGGCCGAGTCCAGTTCCCACACTACAAGCCAGGTTCGGTCTTGCAAACGTGTCAAACACACCTCAACCTCTGCGTCGTGACACGGTCTGTTCAACTACGCTGGCCTCAGATTCTGACGCGCCGCGCCCCTCTCCGGCTGTTCCTCTCTAGCGCTCCCACCCCCCCCCCCCCCCCCCGGCCCCTCCTCCACCCATCACCACCAGAAACCTTGTCAAGTGGCCGAGCCCAAAGATTACACCATGCCGACCCGATCGATCAATCGATATGAGCCGGCACGGCTCACTGCAAACGAAATTTTTTTGGCCGGAAAGAAGCCATTGATTAACTGGCATCGCAAGAGAATTTTTCCCTTTATTATCTAATATATATTTTATCCTTTTTTCAAGTGTTATTGTAAATTATTTTGGTATAAACGTTTTGGGTAACCATTAAATGCCAAGTGTTATCTTTGTTAATATCTATCTGCGTGAGGCATGTCAAATATCTTTGATTTGAATTCGCTTGAAGAAATTTGTGTGTAACTCTATTAATTATTTGAAATGGCTGGTTTATTTAACACAGTTTAATTTAAAAACTTTAAAACTTAATTACTGTTAAGGTCTTATTTCTTGAATTACTTTAAGATTCTCAATATTATTGTAACTCAGCGACACATATATATATATATATATATAGGGAGGGACGGAGAGAGAGAGAGAGAGGCGCCTGTAAATTTTAAGTTGACAAACCAGAATAACTCCAAAAATAAGCTTCACAGAAAGTAAGTGTTGAATCCAAAGTTGATAATTTTCGAGGGGACAGCTGCTGGTGCTAAAATTAGCCAGCCAACGGAGCCTCTCGGTGGTGGGGCGGGATGTAACTTTAAAATTTCAAATGGGAACACTCATTTTTGTAGCAGAATCAGATTCTGCGTAAATAAACTACGTACATTTTGTCTTAAAGATTTGATTTGATTCTTGGTAGTTGGCGCTGTAATTCAAGAAAATTCATAATCTCATTTTTGCGTGAAAAAGGATTACTGATTTCACTCGTTAGTAGGTAAACTCATCCGAATCAGCGGAAAATATTTAATATTTGGTTCTGGATTTTGTAAAACTCCAATTCATGTCTTTCAAACCCCACCCTACGGGAGAGAGGGAGAGTTTCCGTTTTAGCGAATCAAAATTTAGGAAGTACACTCCTGGAAATGGAAAAAAGAACACATTGACACCGGTGTGTCAGACCCACCATACTTGCTCCGGACACTGCGAGAGGGCTGTACAAGCAATGATCACAGGCACGGCACAGCGGACACACCAGGAACCGCGGTGTTGGCCGTCGAATGGCGCTAGCTGCGCAGCATTTGTGCACCGCCGCCGTCAGTGTCAGCCAGTTTGCCGTGGCATACGGAGCTCCATCGAAGTCTTTAACACTGGTAGCATGCCGCGACAGCGTGGACGTGAACCGTATGTGCAGTTGACGGACTTTGAGCGAGGGCGTATAGTGGGCATGCGGGAGGCCGGGTGGACGTACCGCCGAATTGCTCAACACGTGGGGCGTGAGGTCTCCACAATACATCGATGTTGTCGCCAGTGGTCGGCGGAAGGTGCACGTGCCCGTCGACCTGGGACCGGACCGCAGCGACGCACGGATGCACGCCAAGACCGTAGGATCATACGCAGTGCCGTAGGGGACCGCACCGCCACTTCCCAGCAAATTAGGGACACTGTTGCTCCTGGGGTATCGGCGAGGACCATTCGCAACCGTCTCCATGAAGCTGGGCTACGGTCCCGCACACCGTTAGGCCGTCTTCCGCTCACGCCCCAACATCGTGCAGCCCGCCTCCAGTGGTGTCGCGACAGGCGTGAATGGAGGGACGAATGGAGACGTGTCGTCTTCAGCGATGAGAGTCGCTTCTACCTTGGTGCCAATGATGGTCGTACGCGTGTTTGGCGCCGTGCAGGTGAGCGCCACAATCAGGACTGCATACGACCGAGGCACACAGGGCCAACACCCGGCATCATGGTGTAGGGAGAGATCTCCTACAGTGGCCGTACACGTCTGGTGATCGTCGAGGGGACACTGAATAGTGCATGGTACATCAAAACCGTCATCGAACCCATCGTTCTACCATTCCTAGACCGGCAAGGGAACTTGCTGTTCCAACAGGACAATGCATGTCCGCATGTATCGCGTGACACCCAACGTGCTCTAGAAGGTGTAAGTCAACTACCCTGGCCAGCAAGATCTCCGGATCTGTCCCCCATTGAGCATGTTTGGGACTGGATGAAGCGTCGTCTCACGCGGTCTGCACGTCCAGCACGAACGCTGGCCCAACTGAGGCGCCAGGTGGAAATGGCATGGCAAGCCGTTCCACAGGACTACATCCAGCATCTCTACGATCGTCTCCATGGGAGAATAGCAGCCTGCATTGCTGCGAAAGGTGGATATACACTGTACTAGTGCCGACATTGTGCATGCTCTGTTGCCTGTGTCTATGTGCCTGTGGTTCTGTCAGTGTGATCATGTGATGTATCTGACCCCAGGAATGTGTCAATAAAATTTCCCTTTCCTGGGACAATGAATTCACGGTGTTCTTATTTCAATTTCCAGGAGTGTAAATAAGTATTTGTATTTATCCGTAACCATTTTCCAGGCAAAAATGAGAACATGGATTTTCTTGAATTACAGCGCCAACTACCAAGAATCAAAAGAAATGTCTTAAATAAAATGTACTTCGTTTTTTATGTACAGTCAGATTCTGTAATAAAAATGGGGGTTCTTATTTGAAATTTTAAAGTCGACTGCCGCCCCACCCCAAGGGGGCTGGGGTGGAGAGATAATTTTAGTACCAGAAGAGGCCCCCCTCGAAAGTAATCAGCTTAGCATTCTACGCATTTTTTCGAGTGAAACTTATTGTCCGAGTTATTCTAGTTTGTCAACTTAAAATTTACTCCCTGTATATAGGGTGACTCATGAAGATGTGCGAATATTTTAGTATGTTATTCTACAATTAAAACTAAAGGAAAAGGTTCATATAAATATAAGTCCGCAAATGTTTAGTTACAGAGTTACGGCTACTAAAGGACTTTTCCTGAAATTCTGCAACTTCGCTAATATGAAGTCGTCGCAAACCTGTTCGACGTTAAAGTAAAGCACAGGACCCATTTATTTTGTTGTTATCGGTCTGGTGAATATGGTGACATCCAGAGAAGCAAATTTGTTTGCTTTCCATTAAGAATTTAAAAACGTTTATGTCATTGTTGGCAACCGTTGATTTGATTTTATTTTTATAGGGAAACAAAACAGCTTCTATCTAACCCGCCATTGCCCGCACATAAACCAAGTTTATTTTGCGGTATCACTTCCCGTATATCCAGTAAAGCCAACCAATGCCCTCAAATAGTGCAAGGAGTACCTTTCCGAGTATTCTGTTAGACATAATTTCTTCAGGTTTAGTTGTCCCGAAGATTCTGTACCTTCTGCTGTCCAATGCCATGCATTCGAAGATTAGGTATGATGCAGTTTTTTTACCATCACAGGTTTAGAGTCTTCTTCAGTTTTACCCATGGTGTGTAGGTCGTTTGTGAAATGCCCCTGACCGGTCATCACTCCAGTCATGAGTTTGATCTCTTTCCTATTCAATCCAAGGATTACATAGTGGTTCAAATGGCTCTGAGCACTATGGGACTTAACATCTGAGGTCATCAGTCCGCTAGAACTTAGAAGTACTTGAACATAACTAACCTAAGTAGAAAACACACATCCATGCCCGAGGCAGGATTCGAACCTGCGACTGTAGCGGTCGCGAGATTCCAGGATTACAAAGCTTCTTTTGAAACATGTCTTGCGGTGTTATTCTACGTGCTGTTTCCTCAGCCAGTTAAATAGTTCTAGTTTAATCATGGCCTGCATGATTTGTCAGACGACGTTCCGGTCCAATAAATGGATTCGTTGGCCCCATCCTGACCAATCTGTCGACTTGTTCAATGCCATAGATCCCTGAGTGGCCAGGGACCCACTCTAGATTTACCCTATTGCTTCCCCGTAGCTCCACCAGAGTCCTGTGGCATTCTGTAACAATCTTAAGTCTAGTTGCAGGAGCTGCCAGTGATTTCAGGGCTGCCTGGCTGTCTGAATAGATGTAGATGCTACGGTCATTATAGTACCAACGCATATTCTCCTACACACATGCCCTGATTTCAGTAATTTCAACTTGGAATACAGATGCCAGTTTTCCTAGAGAGATGATGCCCTCCAGTCTTGGCTGATCCCCGTACAACCCTGCCCCAACGCCTTGGTCTGCTTTCGACCCATCTGTGAACCAAACAATGTCCCTGGTATGGTGTCGATCTTCTTTTAACTGTTTTTGTCAGTGCTCCCTGCTTCCAATTATTATATTGTAAGGCTTGTTGAAGCAGTTGTGAGTTATTACATAGTCGGCAGACATTTCCGAAGACATTCCTCTGTTTTCTTCACTCACTATGTTAGTGGGCGATAGTGGATATCCTCATGAGATCCGGTGTCTGCCAGTTTTAAGTCTGTATGTCCAAACTGCTGCCTCCATCTTGACCCAAAGGTGTAGTGGAGGCATGTCCATCATGGCTTTCATACCATCGGCTGGTGTTCTGGTAATTCCACTATGGCTAAGCAGACCAGTCTCTTTAGAGGCAACCCACTGTTCTACGTTCATACCTTCTTCCACCACACTACGGTCCTGTAGGAAACCTTGGTCTAAATCCTAGGTCTAACCACTGTCGTGTGTATCCAGTGCATATGTCTGTGGCTTAAGCCACAGTTTTTACTACGAACCTTTCTGGTACCCACTAGAGTTCTATTTGATATGGAGCAAATACCCTTAATATGAGTGATCGAAGTTAGTTTCTCATTCTTACTATCCCCTTCGCAGGTAGGATTTTCATCAAAGAACTTATATTCCAACTTGAGTGTTGGATATGCCTCTTCGTAAACGGCACCAAAACATTCCTCTTAGGATTAACCCTTCAATCCTGTTTAATACACCAATTCTGCAACATGTACAGGCCTCCTTCTAGCTGTTTTCTTTGAATTTCCAAGTTATTATTCCATCAAGGGAAACTCCTATTTGTGCACTTCTTGGTGATTGTGCAGTTGTCCTGATATGAGGTCACTATGGCAGAGCACCCGTGGTCTAGGGCACGTCACTTGCCAGGCCGAAATCGTCAGTGCCTTTGTCGACCACTGCCGCACAATGTACTAGGAGGAGACTACCAAAAACCACGCTGAGGAGTCCGTATTACCTCACGTAACTCCCACCCTCACCAGCGACGAAACGGATGAGCGGATGGAGCCCATTACGCGTGACGAAATCCACGATGCAATCAAAAAAGGTGCTCTGAATAAGTCACCTGGTGTCGATGGATTACCGATAGAATTTTATCGCGCTTTCTTCACACTAATGGCGTCACGGTGGACTACGATGTTTCATGAACTGCTGACGATGGGGAACGAAGTACCGCCGTCCTTCGTCACGGGAATTATTATACCCATCCACAAACCGACACCAGGTGTAACGACAGCACATTACCGACCCCTGACTCTGCTTAACGCAGACTGTAAAGTTTTTACACGCCTCCTGGCAACGAGATGCCGCAAGGTCCTGCCTAGCATTCTATCCCCGGAACAGACAACTCCGGGCGGCTCAGTTAATATACAAACGGCCACAGGAGAATGTCGCGATTTAATTGCACTGGCAGCGGCGTGCAGACTCCGCGCCGCAGTGCTTGCCATTGATTTTGACAGCGCATTCGACAAAGTGCGGCATCCTTTTCTGTTCTCTGTGATGAACCGCATGGGTTTTCCACCAGCTTTTATCGACGTAATCAGGCGCCTGTACGACACCGCCGAATCGCTGATTCAGGTTAATGGCCGTGTGGCGGGACCAGTGGCGATCCGACGTTCCGTACGGCAAGGGTGCCCACTTTCGACCCTACTCTATGCCATCAGCCTGGAGCCACTCATCGGGAGTCTGACGAGCCACCTTTCTGGTCTCACTCTGCGACAGCACAGTTTTCGATGTCGTGCGTATGCGGACGACCTCCTTCTCTTGATCCGCTCACGGAGTGAAACACACACGGTACTTGATTTGATATCAACGTACGGCAGTGCAGCGGGCAGTAACACGAATGCGACTAAATGCGCGGCGATGCCCATTGGACGCGGCCTCTCACACGACGATTTAGCACCTCTCCCGTGTGTACAGAAACTACGATACCTTGGTATCATTTTCACCTCCACCGTGCGCCGCTCCGCTGCCGTCAATTTTCGGCGTGCTCTCCAAACTATCCGCACGACGGTGCGACAAAATCTTCTCCGACGACTAGATTCTTTACAACTTGTCCAATACCTCAATCAACATGTGGCGTCCAGAATGGTCCACATTGCACAGGTCCTACCGCTGCCATCAACTATTGGACGGGGCCTCCAGGCTGCCTTCCGATACTTCCTTACGGCCGGTACGCTCTTTAAGGTCCGCTACGACGCGCTCACCCTTCCCCCGCGAGCGGCTGGCCTCGGTCTTGTCAATGTGCGACTCCGCGCGGCGTCCTTGTACATGTCCACCATGCACAAGCAGTGGCAGGGCGGCACCTCCCTTACGCGGAGCTTGCTGGAAATCCTTGTGCCCGCGACCATAACACCACCAGTACCAGTCGGACACATCAAGCACCATCTGGCGCACATTTCTGATTTCATCGTCGACTTCAGTTATGCTCACACACACTTACCGACCACGCGTTCTCCTCGACCTAAAGATTTTTACACCCCACTCCTTCGTTCCATATCCAGCAACAATATCGAACTGCGACATCTGTCCACGCGGTGGCCCACGGTTGGCTTCACATCCACCAGCCTTTTCTTCCCTCCAACGTCCGGGCAACATGGTACCAGGTCGCAAATGAAAAATTCGCCACAAATCGTCCTCTTCACGCCATCGGACTCAAGGACTCTCCACTCTGCTCAATTTGCCACCTCATGGATGACGATGTCCATCAACTGACTTGTGCTGCCACCAGTGACGTCTGGAAACTTGCCCGAAAGTTCGTTGCCTGTTACCTCCGTGTTCGGCCGGACTCAATTGACCCATGGACTTTTATCCATCCTGAGAATACTTATTTCCCCGCCACCAAAAATCATGCGAATGTGTGGGTCAAGGGATGGACCATCGCCTACATGTATAATGATGGCGACAAATCACGCCTTGATTTCTGGCAGTACTTACAAACCGCCCACAGTGAAGTCGAACAACGACCGCGCTACCGCGCCTTCTTCGCTAATTACCTACACGCAATCTTTACGTCACCCCCGCTCAGTTGGATGGTGCCACACACCGACAGCACTCCCCCCCCCCCCCCCCCATGCTGACATCGGAGACCACTCACGCTGCTTTCTACATTGTAACCCATAGTGGAGTAGGCGCATGGACACGCGCCTCCTTTCTTTTATGCACTACACCAGATAAACACTGGTTTTTCCCTCACTCCACTGTATATTGCTTTACACCTCTTAGCTTCCATCAGTATTATTAGTTTTTTTTTCCTACACCTTGTTCATACTAAAAAACTTGCTCACCTTGTACGAGTATCATGTCTTGTGTTATTTTCGCCGGAAGGATGGCATTTTTCTTGTATTTAAGTTGGTACCAATAAAGATCTTTTGTTCATTTACCCTGTTCCTGGTGGGAAAAAAAGGGGTAGCGTCTTTGACTCATAATCAAAACGTCTTCTGCCCCTGGTTCGATCCCCGCTACTGCCTAAATTTTGATAAATAATCAGCATTGGCGGCCGAAAGACTTCCGGCATAAGAAGTCAGCCTCATTCTGCCAACGGCCTTGTCAAAGAGGGTGGAGGGGCGGATAGAGGTTCAGGGCACTCTCTTGTCCTAGGGGTGGGAAATTGCCCCTAAAGGCGGAATAATCAGCAATGATCAACGACATGAGGATGCAGAAGGCAATGGAAACCACTGCACTAAAGACACGTAACGTGTATCCTGAGGACATGTGGTCTGTAGTTGAAGAAGTATCATGATGATCTCTCCATTGGCAAAAGATTCCTGATTACTCCCCCATTCGGATCCCCGGGAGGGGACTGCCAAGGGGGAGATTACCATGAGAAAAAGATTGAATAACCAACGAAAGGATAATGTTCTACGAGTCTGGGCGTGGAATGTCATAAGCTTAAACGTGATAGGGAAAATAGAAAATCTGAAAAGGGAAATGCAAAAGCTTAATCTAGATATAGTAGGGGTCAGTGAAATGAAGTGGAAGGAAGACAAGGATTTCTGGTCAGATGAGTATCGGGTAATATCAACAGCAGCAGCAAATGGTATAACATTTGTAGGATTCGTTATGAATAGGAAGGTAGGGCAGAGGGTGTGTTACTGTGGACAGTTCAGTGACTGGGTTGTTCTAATCAGAATCGACTGCAGACCAACACCGACAACGATAGTTCAGGTATACATGCCGACGTCGCAAGCTGAAGATGAACAGATAGAGACAGTGTATGAAGATATTGAAAGGGTAATGCAGTATGTAAAGGGGGATAAAAATCTAATAGTCATGGGCGACTGGAATGCAGTTGTAGGGGATGGGGTAGAAGAAAAGGTTACAGGAAAATATGGGCTTGGGACAAGGAATGAAAGAGGAGAAAGACTAATTGAGTTCTGTCGCAAGTTTCAACTAGTAATAGCGAATACCCTGTACAGAATCACAAGAGGAGGAGGTATACTTGGAAAATGCCGGGAGATACAGGATTATTTCAATTAGATTACATCATGGTCAGACAGAGATTCCGAAATCAGATATCGGATTGTAAGGCGTACCCAGGAGCAGATATAGACTCAGATCACAATATAGTAGTGATGAAGAGTAGGCTGAAGTTCTAGACATTAGTCAGGAAGAATCAATACGCAAAGAAGTGGGGTACGGAAATTCTAAGTAATGACGAGATACGGTTGAAGTTCACTAAAGCTATAGATAAAGCAATAAGGAATAGCGCAGTAGGCAGCAAAGTTGAAGAGGAATGGACATCTCTAAAAAGGGCCATCACAGAAGTTGGGAAGGAAAACATAGTTACAAAGAAGGTAGAAGCGAAGAAACCATGGGTAACAGAAGAAATACTTCAGTTGATTGATGAAAGGAGGAAGTACAAACATGTTCCGGGAAAATCAGGAATACAGAAATACAAGTCGCTGAGGAATGAAATAAATAGGAAGTACAGGGCAGCTAAGACGAAATGGCTGCAGGAAATATGTGAAGACATCGAAAAAGATATGATTGTCGGAAGGACAGACTCAGCATAAAGGAAAGTCAAAACAACCTTTGGTGACATTAAAAGCAACGGTGGTAACATTAAGAGTGCAAAGGGAATTCCACTGTTAAATTTGGAGGAGACAGCAGATAGGTGGAAAAAATACATTGAAAGCCTCTGTGAGGGTGAAGATTTGTCTGATGTGATAGGAGAAGAAACAAGAGTCGAGTTAGAAGAGATAGGTGATCCAGTATTAGAATCGGAATTTAGAAGAGCTTTGGAGGACATAAGGTCAAATAAGGCAGAAGGGATAGATAACATTCCATCAGAATTTCTAAAATCATTAGGGGAAGTGGCAACAAAACGACTATTCACGTTGGTGTGTAGAATATATGAGTCTGGTGACATACCATCTGACATTCGGAAAAGCATCATCCACACCATTCCGAAGACGGCAAGAGCTGACAAGTGCGAGAATTATCGCACAATCAGCTTAACAGCTCAGGCATCGAAGCTGCTTACAAGAATAATATACAGAAGAATGGAAAAGAAAATTGAGAATGTGCTAGGTGACGATCAGTTTGGCTTTAGGAAAAGTAAAGGCACGAGAGAAGCAAATCTGACGTTACGGCTGATAATGGAAACAAGGCTAAAGAAATTCAAGACACGTTCATAGGATTTGTCGACAATATAAAATGGTGCAAGCTGTTCGAGATTCTGAAAAAAGTAGGGGTAAGCTATAGGGAGAGACGGGTCTTATACAATATGTACAACAACCAAGAAGGAATAATAAGAGTGGACGATCAAGAACGAAGCGCTCGTATTAACAGTCTAATCAGTACACAGTATGGTTTGAGAGTAAATCGGAGAAAGACGAATGTAATGAGAAGTAGTAGAAATGAGAACAGCGAGAAACTTAACATCAGGATTGATAGTCACGAACGCAATGAAATTAAGGAATTCAGCTACCTAGGCAGTAAAATGACCAATGACGGACGGAGCATGGAGGGCATCTAAGCAGACTCGCTATAGCCAAAAAGGCATTTCTGGCCAAGAGAAGTCTACTAATATCAAATACCGGCCTTAATTTGAGGAAGAAACTTCTGAGGATGTACGTCTGGAGTACAGCATAGAATGGTAGTGAAACAGGGACTGTGGGAAAACCGGAACAAAAGAGAATCGAAGCATTTGAGAAGTGGTGCTATAGACGAATGTAGAAAATTTGGTGGACTGATAAGGTAAGGAATGAGGAGGTTCTACGCAGATTCGGAGAGGAAAGGAATATTTGGAAAACACTGATAAGGGGAAGGGACAGGATGATAGGACATCTGCTAAGACATGAGAGGATGATTTCCATGGTACTAGAGGGAGCTGTAGAGGGCAAAAACTGTAGAGGAAGACAGAGATTGGAATACATCCATCAAATGATTGAGGACGTAGGTTGCAAGAGCTACTCTGAGATGAATATATTAGCACAGGAAAGGAATTCGTGGCGGGCCGCATCAAACCAGTCAGTATACTGATGACTAAAAAAAAAAAATGGCAGATGTAACACAGCCTCT
The DNA here is from genome assembly GCF_023897955.1 of Schistocerca gregaria. Taxonomy (NCBI): domain Eukaryota; kingdom Metazoa; phylum Arthropoda; class Insecta; order Orthoptera; family Acrididae; genus Schistocerca; species Schistocerca gregaria. Next base: position 63,042,176 of record NC_064923.1, on the reverse strand, counting down.
GCTACTTCTTATCGAGGTTTTAATTTCCGATAAGCCTAAGTCAAAGTCCCTCGAATATGTCTCCCAGTCTATTTTCCTGGTTTTTCTATAGGTTGTACTATGTCTGATGCCCATTTCAACCTTGAATTTAATACACGTGTGGCTGTAACACCACATGCCATTGTTCGACATAGCTGCCCAACATCATGGAACCAAAAGTTATCTCAATTACTTCTTCCCTTCTGCTGTTCCTGAATGTAGCTTCATTGCCCTTTTCAGTGCCCCCAAGTTGTTAGCTAAAAGAAATTCTAGAAGGTACTCACCTCTATTGTTGGTGTCCTTGCTACCCCACATTAGGTTGAGGGCATCGGCATCGCATATCACCAGCAGGTGGTCACCTTTCTGATGGCAATCCTCTACCAGTCTCCTCACCTTGAAACGAGAATATAAGATGAACACCAACAAAAGCAAAACGAGGAAAATGAAATGTAGTCGAATTAATTCGGGTGATGCTGAGGGAATTAGATTAGGAAGTGAGACACTCAAACTGGTAGATGAGTTTTGCTATTAGGGGAGCAAAATAAGAGATGACGTTAGAAGTAGAGAGGATATAAAATGTGCACTGTGGATGGCAAGGAAAGCGTTTCTAAAGAATAGAAATTTGTTAACATCGAGTTTAGTTTTAAGTGTCAGGGAGTCTTTCTGAAAGTATTTGTATTTAGTGTAGTCAGGTATGGAAGTGAAATATGGACGATAAGTAGTCAAGACCAGAAGGGAATACAAGCTTCCGAAATCTGGTGCTACAGAGGAATGCTGAAAATTAGATGGGTAGATCACGTAACTATCAAGAAGGTACTTAATAGAATTGGGGGAAAGAGGTATTTGTGGCACAACGTGTACTAGAAAAAGGGATCGGTTGGTAGGACATGTTCTGAGGCATCAAAATGTCGCCAATTTAGTATTGGAGGGCAGCGTGGAGGGAGACCAAGAGACAAATACACGAAGTACATTCAGAAGGATATAGGTTGCAGTAGTTACATGGAGATGAAGGGCGGGATAGAATAGCATGGAGGACTGCATCAAACCATTTCTGTACTGAAGACCACTACAATCACAATAGCCTTAAGTAGTTGAAACTACGGAAAACACGAGATTAAGAGTAGGACACTATCCTTAATAAGATTCATTTGAGCCCTGTGAAAAGCACATTCTTTCCAACTTCATGTCGCGTCTAAAGCCCTTTCGTTTCCAAGACCATTTGCTTCCTGCGAGGAAGGCCGTCTAAGTACCTAAATTTTTGCCACCTCCTTCCGGACAGAAGGAGAAACATTCCAAATAGCACGAGGTCAGGCAACTTGTCGCGCATACCCACTTCTTCTCGGCCCATACATTTTTCGTTTGGGGTAAGGACTGGTGCAGAATGAGGTCGATCGAGGAGTCACATTCTGTTCCGAAAACCAGTCTTACACTATAGTTAACTTGACTGTTGAAGACTAATCCTGTTCCAAACATGTTAACCCTCGGTAAATACTTGTTACATTCACGGCTCACATTGTTACCCACAGTTTTAGTTGAATGGAAATTGTCAAGTAGATCATCGACGTTGTGAATCATCCCAACTCTACTCAGGCATTTCCTGATCCTGTCTGCCACTCATACATAGCTACTCCGCCAGGAGTCGTTTACGGGTACTCTACTTTCACATCTAATAGAAAACATTGTTTATGTTTTGCCGTACGTCTGCTTTGTATCAATAACTCTGCCGAGATATTTCGTGTAATTCAGAGTCATTTTATGATGAAAGTGTCGTTGTTGTTATGGTTTACCTGCTCAATTATTTTCTTATAATTTATTCTTGTCACTGTGTGGTCAAATGGCTAGTGGACGAAGCACGTAAGGTGAAGTGATTCAATAAAAGAAAGGTTGAGGTCACGCCTTTATAATTGTGGACTACCATGAGTGTTGCAGCACATTTTACCTTTGTTAAATACTAGCTACGTTATCTGAATTCTCTCTCATAGCATTAAATACTATCAGTTTGCGCTGTTTAGTAAATACATCAGAATGGCATCCCATTTGGACGTTATTACGAATGACATAACTTCCCGCTTTCTTACTTAGAATCACACAGGAGGTAGCATTGCCATTTAGAGAGAATCAGACAGAGCTGATACTACTTGAGGGACGTTAACTTCGAGAGCTTCTCAGCAAACCAGATAGAATGAATTCCAAACGACGAGTCACTAACATAGTCCAACGTCGGAATATCTGAATCTAAACAAAACTCGAATGGAAAAACACGGCTAGTGGTATTGTACGCATCTTATAACATACTGTACGAACTCACTGGCTAAACTGAGACATTTCTGGAGGTTTAGCAGAAATTCGGGGTTCACGCAATGCGTAGGCTACTTTGTAGCGCAGTTATAACCGTGGGTAAAACATGAGGTAGTAAATTATGTGACGTATCTGCGATTCCCGGCGGGGTCAGGGATTTTCTCTGCCTCGTGATGACTGGGTGTTGTGTGATGTCCTGAGGTTAGTTAGGTTTAAGTACACTCCTGGAAATGGAAAAAAGAACACATTGACACCGGTGTGTCAGACCCACCATACTTGCTCCGGACACTGCGAGACGGCTGTACAAGCAATGATCACACGCACGACACAGCGGACACACCAGGAACCGCGGTGTTGGTCGTCGAATGGCGCTAGCTGCGCAGCATTTGTGCACCGCCGCCGTCAGTGTCAGCCAGTTTGCCGTGGCATACGGAGCTCCATCGCAGTCTTTAACACTGGTAGCATGCCGCGACAGCGTGGACGTGAACCGTATGTGCAGCTGACGGACTTTGAGCGAGGGCGTATAGTGGGCATGCGGGAGGCCGGGTGGACGTACCGCCGAATTACTCAACACGTGGGGCGTGAGGTCTCCACAATACATCGATGTTGTCGCCAGTGGTCGGCGGAAGGTACACGTGCCCGTCGACCTGGGACCGGACCGCAGCGACGCACGGATGCACGCCAAGACCGTAGGATCCTACGCAGTGCCGTAGGGGACCGCTCCGCCACTTCCCAGAATTAGGGACACTGTTGCTCCTGGGGTATCGGAGAGGACCATTCGCAACCGTCTCCATGGAGCTGGGCTACGGTCCCGCACACCGTTAGGCTGTCTTCCGCTCACGCCCCAACATCGTGCAGCCCGCCTCCAGTGGTGTCGCGACAGGCGTGAATGGAGGGACGAATGGAGACGTGTCGTCTTCAGCGATGAGAGTCGCTTCTGCCTTGGTGCCAATGATGGTCGTATGCGTGTTGGGCGCCGTGAAGGTGAGCGCCACAATCAGGACTGCATACGACCGAGGCACACAGGGCCAACACCCGGCATCATGGTGTGGGGAGCGATCTCCTACACTTGCCGTACACCTCTGGTGATTGTCGAGGGGACACTGAATAGTGCACGGTACATCCAAACCGTCATCGAACCCATCGTTCTACCATTCCTAGATCGGCAAGGGAACTTGCTGTTCCAACAGGACAATGCACGCCCGCATGTATCCCGTGCCACCCAACGTGCTCTAGAAGGTGTAAGTCAACTACCCTGGCCAGCAAGATCTCCGGATCTGTCCCCCATTGAGCATGTTTGGGACTGGATGAAGCGTCGTCTCACGCGGTCTGCACGTCCAGCACGAACGCTGGCCCAACTGAGGCGCCAGGTGGAAATGGCATGGCAAGCCGTTCCACAGGACTACATCCAGCATCTCTACGATCGTCTCCATGGGAGAATAGCAGCCTGCATTGCTGCGAAAGGTGGATATACACTGTACTAGTGCCGACATTGTGCATGCTCTGTTGCCTGTGTCTATGTGCCTGTGGTTCTGTCAGTGTGATCATGTGATGTATCTGACCCCAGGAATGTGTCAATAAAGTTTCCCCTTCCTGGGACAATGAATTCACAGTGTTCTTATTTCAATTTCCAGGAGTGTAGTTCTTCTTTCTAGGAGACTGATGACCATATATGTTAAGTCCCGTAGTGCTCAGAGCCATTTGAACCATTTTTTGAACGTATCTGCGGAAACACTGTTAGAGAAAGTGAAAAAAACAACCAAAACCCTCAAGGGGGTTCATATTAAGGAACCAGTTATCACAATATCTATATCTGTAGCCCCGACGCCATGTAAATTACTTCTGTGTAAGGTACCTAGATCAGATGATTCAATAAGGTTGAGATCCGCAACATTTTTTTCCGTTCTAACAACTGGAATGATCTCGTACCTTTATTTTTTCCGTATCTTGTTACGTGAATGCGACGACAACTTGTAGGAGTGTGCCCCTGGCTCTGGTTTCGCTCCTTTCTTCTCTTTCTACATCTACATCTACATTTATACTCTGCAAGCCAACCAACGGTGTGTAGCGGAGGGCACTTTACGTGCCACTGTCATTACCTCCCTTTCCTGTTCCAGTAGCGTATTGGTCGCGGGAAGAACGACTGTCTGAAAGCCTCCGTGCGCGCTCTAATCCCTCTAATTTTACATTCGTGATCTTCTCGGGAGGTGTAAGTAGGGGGAAGCAATATATTCGATACCTCATCCAGAAGCGCACCCTCTCGAAACCTGGACAGCAAGCTACACCGCGATGCAGAGCGCCTCTCTTGCAGAGTCTGCCACTTGAGTTTGTGAAACATCTCCGTAACGCTACCACGGTTACGAAATAACCCTGTGACAAGACGCGCCGCTCTTCTTTTGATCTTCTGTATCTCCTCCGTCACGCCGATCTGGTACGGATCCCACACTGGTGAGCAATACTCAAGTATAGGTCGAACGAGAGTTTTGTAAGCCACCTCCTTTGTTGATGGACCACATTTTCTAAGGACTCTCCCAATGAATCTCAACCTGGTACCCGCCTTACCAACAATTAATTTTGTATGATCATTCCACTTCAAATCGTTCTGCACGCACACTCAAAGATATTTTACAGAAGTAACTGCTACCAGTGTTTGTACCGCTATCATATAATCATACAATGAAGGATCCTTCTTTCTATGTATTCGCAATACATAACATTTTGAAATTTTAAGGGTCAGTTGCCACTCCCTGCACCAAGTGCCTAACCGCTGCAGATCTTCCTGCATTTCACTACAATATTCTAATGCTGCAACTTCTCTGTGTACTACAGCATCATCCGCGAAAAGCCGCATGGAACTTGCGACACTATCTAACGGGTCATTTATATATATATATTGCGAAAAGCAATGGTCCCATAACACTCCCCTGTGGCACGCCAGAGATTACTTTAACGTCTGTAGACGTCTCTCCATTGATAACAACATGCTGTGTTCTGTTTGCTAAAAACTCTTCAATCTAGCCACACAGCTGGTTTGATATTCCGTAGGCTCTTACTTTGTTTATCAGGCGACGGTGCAGAACTGTATCGAACGCCTTCCGGATGTCAAGAAAATTAGCATCTACCTGGGAGCCTGTATCTAATATTTTCTAAGTCTCATGAGCAAATAAAGCGAGTTAGGTCTCACACGATAGCTGTTTCCGGAATCCATGTTTATTCCTACTGAGTAGGTTCAGGGTTTCCGAAAGCGACATGATACGCGAGCAAAAAACATGTTCTAAAATTCTACATCAGATCGACGTGAGAGATATTGGTCTATAGTTTTGTGCATCTGCTCGACGACCCTTCTTGAAGACTGGGACTCTTTTCCAATCATTTGGATTCTTCCGTTCCTGTAGAGACTTGCGGTACACGGCTGTTAGAAGGGGGGCAAGTCCTTTCGCGTACTCTGTGTAGAATCGAATTGGTATCCCGTCAGGTCCAGTGGACTTTCCTCTGTTGAGTGATTCCAGTTGCTTTTCTATTACTTGGACACTTATTTCGATGTCAGCCATTTTTTCGTTTGTGCGAGGATTTAGAGAAGGAACTGCAGTGTGGACTTCATCTGTTAAACAGCTTTGGAAAAAGGTGTTTAGTATTTCAGTTTTACGCGTGTCATCCTCTGTTTCAATGCCATCATCATCCCGGAGTGTCTGTATATGATGTTTCGAGCCACTTACTGATTTAGCGTAAGACCAGAACTTCCTAGGATTTTCTGTCAAGTCGGTACATAGAATTTTACTTCCGAATTCACTGAACGCTTCACGCATAGCCCTCCTTACGCTAACTTTGACATCGTTTAGCTTCTGTTTGTCTGAGAGGTTTTGGCTGCGTTTAAACATGGAGTGAAGCTCTCTTTGCTTTCGCTGTAGTTTCCTATCTTTGTTGTTGTACTACGGTGGGTTTTTCCCGTCCCTCACAATTTTACTCGGCAAGTACCTTTCTAAATCGCATTTTACGATTGCCTTCAACGTTTTCCATAAACACTCAAAATTGTCAGTGTAGGAACAGAAATTTTCATTTTGATCTGTTAGGTAGTCTGAAATCTGACTTCTCTGACTCTTCCTAAACAGATAAACCTTCCTCCCTTTTTTTTATATATCCCTATTAACTTCCATATTCAGGGATGCTGCAACGGCCTTATGATCATTGATTCCCTGTTCTGCGCATACAGAGTCGGAATGTTCGGGTCTGTTTGTTATCAGTAGGTCCAAGATGTTATCTCCACGAGTCGGTTCTCTGTTTAATTGTTCGAGGTAATTTTCGGATAATCCACTCAGTATAATGTCACTCGATGCTCTGTCCCTACCTCCCGTGCTAAACATCTGCGTGTCCGATTCTATATGTGGTAAATTGAAATCTCCACTTAAGACTATAACATGCTGAGAAAATTTATGTGAAATGTATTCCAAATTTTCTCTCAGTTGTTCTGCCACTAATGCTGCTGAGTCGGTAGGTCGGTAAAAGTAGCCAATTATTAACCTAGCTCGATTGTTGAGTGTAACCTCCGCCCATAATAATTCACAGGAACTATCCACTTCTACTTCACTACAGGATAAACTACTACTAACAGCGACGAACACTGCAACACCGGTTGCATGCAATCTATCCTTTCTAAACACCGTCTGCGCCTTTGCAAAAATTTCGGCAGAATTTATCTCTGGCTTCAGCCAGCTTTCCGTCCCTATAACGATTTCAGCTTCGGTGCTTTCTATCAGAGCTTGAAGTTCCTGTACTTTACCAATGCAGCTTCGACAGCTTAGAATTACGATACCGATTGCTGCTGGGTCCCTGCATGTTCTGACTTTGCCCCGCACCCTATTAGGTGGTGCCCTTTCTGTACTTGCCCGAGGCCAGCTAAGCTAAAAAACGGCCCAGCCCACGCCACACAACCCCTGCTACCCGTGTAGCCGCTTGTTTCGTGTAGTGGACTCCTGACCTATCCAGCGGGACCCGAAACCCCAACACCCTATGGCGCAAGTCGAGGAATCTGCAGCCCACACGGTCGCAGAACTGTCTCAGCCTCTGATTCAGACCCTCCACTCGGCTCTGTACCAAAAGTCCGCAGTCAGTCCTGTCGACGATGCTGCAGATGGTGAGCTCTGCCTTCATCCCGCTAGCGAGACTGGCAGTCTTCACCAATTCCGATAGCCACCGGAAGCCAGAGAGGATTTCCTTCGATCCATAGCGACACACATCATTGGTGCCGACATGAGCGACCACCTGCAGATGGGTGCTCCTTGTACCCTTCATGGCATCCGGAAGGACCCTTTCCACATCTGGAATGACTCTCCCCGGTATACACACGGAGTGCACATTGGTTTCCTTCCTCTCTCTTGCTGTCAAGGGGCCCCATTACGCGCCTGACGTTGGAGCTCCCTACTACCAGTAAGCCCACCCTCTGCGACCGCCCGAATTTTGCAGACTGAGGGGCCACCTCTGGAACAGGACAAGCAGCCATGTCAGGCCGAAGATCAGTATCAGCCTGAGACAGAGCCTGAAACCGGTTCGTCAGACAAGCTGGAGAGGCCTTCCGTTCAGCGCTCCGGAATGTCTTTCGCCCCCTGCCACACCTTGAGACGACCTCCCACTCCAACACAGGTGAGGGAATAGCCCTAATGTGGGCAGTGTCCCGGGCAACCAAAGTCGTAGTCCGATCGGGGGGTGCGTGGGAGGAGCTAGCCGCCCCTGACAAACCCCCATCCGGACCCCCACAGTGATTCCCATTGGCAACAGCCTCAAGCTGTGTGACCGAAGCCAACACTGCCTGAAGCTGGGAGCGAAGGGATGCCAACTCAGCATGCTTACGAACACAGCAGTTGCAGTCCCTATCCATGCTAAAAACTGTTGTGCAAAGAACGTCTGAACTAATCTACACAGAGCACAAACAAATAGACATAAAATTTAAACTGTTGTTAAAATACAAGATTGCCTAGTAAATACAGTAATGCTGCTAGTTGCGCACTGCTGACACACTGCTCGGCGGCGGAAGGAGACTACGCGATTTACACTATTCAGGTACTAAAACGCGATGCTACAACTCTCAAATACCACAATTTATTAAATAAACAATGCAAGTACCAAAACCACGCATAGAAATTAAGAATTAAACTATGTAACAAATGAGTGAGCCAGGACTATACGACTTGCTGCTGCAGCTGCTTATCCAACGGCGGCAGGGGCTATTCAGGCGGAAAGCCCGTCGTCTGCGTAGCGCGCAGCTTTTGTCGTGCTTCTTCCCGACGACAGCCTTTCACCTAGGTTTCCTTTTGACGTGAGACTGAAATTCGCGTATCTCAGCAGCGGCAGAATTTCATTAGTCTCTCTGCCCACTCTGGGCTTCATCCCTTCACATAAAGTGCAAGTTTTTATAACGCTCGCACTAAAATTTCCTTTTGTTTTACTTGACGGGGAAGACGGCACTGTAATTTACTTACCAGGGATATATATACGTTCGTTAATCTTGATAAGTTTCATACTTAGTCTGCAGTTCTGACTGTCCGTAAGTCCGTTGGTACGCCCTGAACATATCTCTATTGTTCGAAATTGGGACCGCTGGTTCTGGAAAGGATATCTTTTGCATTGATACGAAGGCACTTCCGGTGCCTTCGCTCTCCAACCAGCCAACACAAATTTGGCACAGTATTTTGGGCTGTCTGTAACGTATCAACCAAGTGAAACATGAAACTCACTGACAACGATCGTTGAAATGTTTTAGTACAAACTGAAATCGTGTCACACACTGAGAACTTAAGCGAAGATCTACCAGCCTTTAACAGTAAAACTTACGTAGGCAGTAGAGGAATCAAAACTAGGTACACAGATAAGCCAAAAGATTCCTGGAGGAAAACTACTCCTGTTGGAGCACAAAAAGGGCGAATATGCTGACGTTTAAAAGACTTTGACTGAAGAAAGGGGCACCACGTGTTTCAATGTATCTTCCTTAGCACCTTTAAAAATGTTCGCAGAAATTTTGGCCTGCGAAGACCTTTGTGCTCTTTTTAACAAGCATATCACCTCTCATTGCCACACCCTCTAGTTCGTTGCTCATACTCACCTATTCCCAGCTGCCCTTTCTCAATGTCATCATTACTTTGTGTCTTCCGTCATTCCTCGTGAGTCACAGCCACAGTCTCGTTTGTTGAGTCGTGCTGCCACTGTCTCTTCTCAATGCCCATTCGTCCCTTCCTACTGATGCTGTCTCATGTCACTATCTCTCTCTTCGTCATATACTTTATCCCTCATTATCACTGGTTCTTACTTACTTCCATTTTCTCTTTACTTCCGCACCCTCTCATCAGCCCTTTCCGTAGCACTATTATCTCCTTCACTCTTTTCCTAGCACCGTTTTGTCGCTATCAACTACGTGCCACTTCCACTACATCCCTCTCTTTCTCTCATACTGCCATTGTCACCTTCAGTCTTTCTATACCACAACCAAGGTTTATTATCCTACAGTATTTACGTTCCCAAGTCTATCGCACTGCCATTGTAACCTTCTCCGTCGGCACAAAAATAGCGAATATGGTCGCATGGCAAAATTTTTGGAAAGGCTTAAATGTGCTGAGAAAGGTAGAATGAGTCTGCTGATTCCCTAATTTTCAGTCAGATTGTTTTAAACAGGAGTAAATCTGCATATTCCGTGCTCCGACAGAAGTATTTTTTCCGCTGGTTCCTCTCTTTTGCATGCTACAACAGAACATATTGCCCATATGAAACGAACTTCATTGCTCACAAGACATTTTATTGTTTGTTTATGTGAAATTTAAATAAGGCAAAACAAACAATACTTCTCAGACTATATTTAACCAGAACAAAAATTCTACATGTGCTTCAGAACTACAATACGGGGCTCCAAATCTGTGCTACGTCACCTCATAAACTCCGATTGCAGCTCACACAGGGTATTACGTACGTATTTACGAGTACAGGTACGGCAAATATGAACCTCTGTACCTCAGAAACCGATACGTATATCAAGGAAATTCTCGAGTCTGTTAGAGATGGGGATCTTAGGAATACATCGAAAAAATTTCTACCATTTGCTGTACATAGCCATTATGGACACCGCGTCTTGGTTTCTCTGAGAAATAATAAAAAAAAACACTTTTTTGGAAGAGTCTAACGAACCATCCATGAACTAATTGTACATCCATAAGCTTCTTTAGACTCACCATAGACTACAGCAAACGCAAAAAGAACTGCCCGGTTTGCTCCGTTTGCCTAAGCAGGAGGAATTGTGCACTATTCATACTTTGGCCCTGTACTGTAGGATTAACACTAAGATAATCCTTCTGTTTGGTGTACAAATGCTCTCCAGTTCAAGGGTTAGCGAAAACCATGACCCTACCTTTCTACCACCAATAGTAATTATGAGCCCCGGAAGAATCTCGTTTTAGCGCACAGCATTTTGGAACGTATTAGGTACGCATGCAGTGGCATATTTACCGATGAGTACTGACAGCTGAAAATCAAATACGTGACGAAGTGAGGAGAGTACAAAAGTGGAGAGATACTAATGAGGAATCATCCCAGCAATGACACGTACCCAAGATGGGAAAATGAGCTGACGTAAGTTACACTACTGTCCATTAAAATTGCTACACCACCAGGGTGACGTGTTACAGACGCGAAGTTCAACCCACAGGAAGAAGATGCTGTGATATGCAAGTGATTAGTTTTCCAAAGCATTCACACAAAGTTCGTGCCAGTGGCGACACCTACAACGTGCTGATATGAGGAAAGTTTCCAACCTATTTCTCATACACAGACAGCAGTTGACCGGCGTTGTCTGGTGAAACGTTGCTGTGATGCCTCGTGTAAGGAAGAGAAATGCGTACCACCACGTTTCCGACATTGATAAATGTCGGATTGTAGCCTATCGCGATTGCGGTTTATCCTATGGCGACATTGCTGCTCGCGTTGATGGAGATCCAATGACTGTCAGCAGAATACGGAATCGGTGGGTTCAGGATGGTAACACGCATTGCCGTGCTGTATCCCAACGGCCTCGTACCACTAGCAGTCGAGATGACACGTTTCTTACCCGCATGACTGTAACGGATCGTGCAGCCTTGTCAAGATCCCTGAGTCAAGAGATGGGGACATTTGCAAGACAACAACCATCTGCTCGAACAGTTCGACGACGTTTTCAGCAGCATGGATTATCAGCTCCGAGCCATGGCTGCGGTTACCCTTGACGCTCCATCACAGACAGGAGCTCCTGCGATGGTGTACTCAACGACGAACCTGGATGTACGAATGGCAAAACGTCATTTTTTTCGAATGAGTCCAGGTTCTGTTTGCAACATCATTATGGTCGCATTCGTGTTTGGTGACATCACGGTGAACGCACATTGGAAGCGTGTATTTGTCATCGCCATACTGGCGTATCACCCAGCGGGATGGTATGCGGCACCAGTGGCTACACGTCACGGGCACGTCTTGTTCGCATTGACGTCACTTTGAACAGTGGACGTTACATTTAAGATGTGTTACGACCTGTGGCTCTACCCTTCATGACTGATGGACATAGATGTTAAGTCCCATAGTGCTCAGAGCCATTTGAACCATCTACCCTTTGTTCGAGACCTGCGAAACCCTACATTTCAGCAGGATAGTGCACAACCGCATGTCGCAGGCCCTGTCCGAGCCTTTCTGGATACAGGAAGTGTTTGACTGCTGCCGTGGCCAGCACATTCTTCAGATCTCTCTCCAATTGAAAACGTCTGGTCAATGGTGGCCGAACAACTGGCTCGTCACAATAAGGCAGTGTCTACTCTTGATAAATTGTGGTATCGTATTGAAGTTCCATGGGCAGCTGTACCTGTACACGCCATCCAAGCTCTTTTTGACTCAATGCCCAGGCGTATCAAGGCCGTTATTACGGCCAGAGGTGGTAGCTCTGGGTACTTATTTCTCAGGATCTATGCACCCAAATTGCTTGAAAATGTAATCACATGTCAGTTGTAGTATAAAATATATGTCCAATGAATACCCGTTTCTCATCTTAATTTCTTCTTAGGTTAGCAATTGTATGGGCCAGTAGTGTATTTCCAGATTGGGTAGAAAGGACTGACTGGCGGCTGGGAATGAGCGTTTCCGAAATAGAGGGTGCAGCTATTTTAGACACCTCTAAAAGATGGTCGAAGGACAGTGAAACCACGAGTAGCCCACTTGGGTTTGGACGTCCACACCTCATTACTGAACGTTGAGAAGAAAAGGTTTGTCCTCTCGGTAGAGCAGAGCTGTCGGTAATAGGTGGCAAATAAGGTAAGCTACGCGTGTCGTAGGTATGCCGTAAACAGCACATTCGCTGTATTGCGGAAACGGAGCGTTTTATCTGACATTGGCAATCGGGCCAAGGGTGGAAGCATTTCCGAAACTGCTAAGTTCATGAACTGTTCGCGTGCTGGCTAGGTTAAAGTACAGGGTGTGTGACAGAACGGCGTGATACAAAACCGGCACCGAGGCATTTGTGGTGTACCACGGGCCATAGATGACAGCAATGAAAGACAGATGCGGAGATGCGTACGGCTGAATAGACGTGCAACTGTAGAGTAACTGACTGCCCAAATGAACTGAGGGACTACCAATAGTATCTTATCAACGACCGTTCAGCCAACTTAGCTGCGTGTAGTCCTCTGCAGCAGGCACCTGGTTCGTGCTCCCACTCTGACTGCTGTTCATAGGCGACGAAGTGTGGAATTGCGAGCCAGTACCACAATGAACGTCCACTGAGTGGCGACAATTGGGCGTTTCAGAACAATCACTTTTTACGCTCAATCGAAAAGATTGCCGTTGTGCGTATACGACAAAGCAAACACCTTGCAAGCGTAACGGTCTGGAGAATGTTTTCATCGCATCCTGTCGGTGATCTCGTTAGTCTCGAAGTCACAATCCATCCTTGGGCCCCCATGTCCACACCTACATGCAGTTTGTTTCTCCTCGAACTATGGTATTTACCAGCAAAACGAATCCCTTCGAGACTATACTCAACCACCTCGATCGGGCTGTTTGCGCCCTGGATCCTCAATCGATGAACCCAGTTGAGTTGGCAACGCCGCTGGAGTCCGCGTGGCTCCATATCCCAAGCAGAACATTCCACAATGTCACTAACTTCCACTCCCGTGTCTCGCAGCAGTCCACGCCTTAGTGTCCTTATTCAAGCTTTTGGCATGTGGTCACATTAGTATGACTGTACAAAGCTGGTGTTTCCGAGCACTCTCTGTGGTGTTCCATAGCACACGAGTGTAACGTGATCGAATTTTGACCCAACGATGCCGTTATTTATGATTTCAGACGCCACGAGAGCATCACGATTTGAGCATCGCTTAACATCAAACGTGTCGCCTGCTCGGACGAATCACGTTTATTGTTGCATGAAAACGATGGTCGTGGTTGGATACACCAAGGCGAATGGCTGCTCTAAGCATGCTTGGTCGCTATTTTAAATGCTTTATAACATTAAAATCCGCAGCGATACAGCCAGCCAACCTGTTCCATCGGGTTCATATAACGGAATTTGGTAGCTAAGCCCTAATGGGACAGTATTGTGCTGTGGTGGATGTGCACCAGGGGCTCTTTGGCACCTGTTTTAGTAAACGATTGCATGATGACAAATGCGTACTACGTAATCAGCATCGTGGGCCATGCGCTTTCTTTCAAGCTTCACGCCAGCCCCAATGTTATGGCTTCCTCCAGAAGGTTAACTGTCCGTGCCACAAGCCAAGAGCTGTTGAAATGACTCTAAGCACTATGGGACTTAACATCTGAGGTCATTAGTCCGGTAGACTTATGGACGAGCTGTTCTAGGCGCTACAGTCTGGAACCGCGCGACCGCTATGGCCTAAGGTTAGAATCCTGTCTCGGAAAAAGATGTGTGTGATGTCCTTAGATTAGTTAGGTTTAAGTAGTTCTCAGTTCTGATGACCTCAGATGTTAAGTCCCATAGTGCTCAGTGCCATTTGGACCATTTGAACCCCTAGACTTACAACTACTTAAACCTAACTAACCTAAGGACACAACACATATCCATGCCCGAGGCAGGATTCGAATATGCGACCGTACCAGCAGATCGGTTCCGGACAGAAGCACCTAAAACCGCTCGGCCACAGCTACCGGCAGGAAGTTTTCAAAAATGGTTTGAGCAGCATGATAATGAACTCACGTTGAAGCCTTAGGTATCAAATTCCGTTATATGATCCCGATGGAACCGGTTGGATGGCAGTTTCGCTGCGGAATAAATGTTGGAAGCCATTTCAAATGGTGACCAACACAGTTTTACGTAGGTGATCATAACGTTTGGATTATTAGCTTAACATCCTAAGTATTGATTCTGCAATTGTAATTGAGGAAACGTGAGGAAACTACCAAGTTTTACATGAAAAATATATATCTTTTAAATTACTTTTACAGATTCCAATATGGTCTAGCTTCCGCTACTCTACTTTTGAACAAGACAAAAAAATAATACAACTTCAGAAAAATAAGATGACTTATTTACAAGAAAGAGCTTCACAAATTAAGCAAGTCAATAACAGGATGCTGCACGTCTGGACCTTATGCAAACAGTAGTTTGGAGCACAACCTGACGACTCATTCTCGTCATTTGCAGTTTATTGCTAACATTTTTCTTATCTAATGGATGCTATCAGTGGCTGTTGCCTCGTGGCCTCTGCGTTCGATACAACAGTCATTTCATTTCTACAGTTTCTCAGATCTCCATATGTTGCACCCATTTTTATTAATGAACTCCTTTAAACATCTCTGAAGCGTTATTTAGAATTTAGCATTATTGCCATTCTTTTTCAATGTGTTGCTATTAATTTTCGCTGTAGTTTCAAATATTTCGCTTATTTCTTCTAAATTTCCTACTTCTAACTCCTAAATTATGAGTATCATTCAAATCTACATATTAATATGTTTTCCAGTATTACTTCACAAATAAGTCTCTGATAGTTGTGTAGACCATTTCGTATTTTCATGCGTCTCTCGATATTTTTCGTAACTGGTTTGTTGTGTTGAGGTTCTGGATGGCGTTATTTGCTGAATTTCTGTTGCATTTATTGAATAACTGGTGCTTTTCTTCTGTTTAGGGTTTTAATCCTGGCATAAACTTAGCATTGTTTTATTTCTCTTCGACCGCAATTCGCGCTGCAGGCATCTTGTTGAGGGGACCTGGTAGATAAGGTTTTGTTTAGGAACCGATCTCCAGAAATTTACCGTTTGTATATGAAGTATGTTTGAAGATCTTATTACTCGCAAACCTTACATATCCAGTACGCACACGAAGGGGAAGAGACCACCGCCATAAATCCTTGTAATTATATACTATTACCGTCAGACTGCAATATCGTTTGCGAGAAACTGGTACATTCTTATCTGTGGCTACTTGACTGTGTTGCTCCACAGACGGGCCGTTACATCGACCTGAAGAGACTTCTTTTTTCAAATTGTTGCGTTTCAAGCAGCGCCTATTCAGACATCTCAATAGCAATATCAATCAAGACGATACGAAAGGAAGGATAACACAGCACTGAATCTCCGAATGGAGAAAATTTCCGACTCGAGGACATCATTAGTCAAGCAGTAGAGAATCCGACGAGTATACAAACACCGCCCATGCCATAGACTTCAATTAGGCATACAAGTTAGAGCTCATTGTCTCCGCTATATGTGTCAATGTGGCAGGTGATACGTAAGTAGTCTGAAAATCAAACTAATATTACACCCAGATGGGTATAAAAGGGGTTCCTTATCGTAACAAGTTATCTCTACAGCCCCTAAAAGACTGTGATGCGAATTGTGAAACAACCAATGTAATTTTATTTCAGTCGACAACTTAACAATTCGGCCTCTTCTTTGCTCTTAGTAACTCGTTAACGACCATCCCAGTCAAAACAAGAGAAACAACATGAAACAGTATTTTTTCTTATCTTCTTCTTGTATTCTGTAGTTTACTGGTTTGATGCAGCTTACCACCATTCCACCACTTCACCTTAATAATTTGCTGTATGCATTCCTATATCAATAGTATCTTACAGTTCTTAGCAGCTACATCTACCTCCAGTGCATGGAAGTTGTACTATGATATTCAATCGTTTATACAATCATCCAGTCTATCACTCTATGTAGAGCGTCTAGAAACTCGTTCCCTTGCCGATTCGGGGAAGAACCTTTTCTATGCACTTATTTTCAGCATTATTCCGTGACATCACACACCAAAAACATCCACCTTCTTCTTTTTTGCCTTAGTCACTGTCAATGATTCACTTGAATAACACATTTTTCTCCAGAGGCCCATGTTTCTGTTGCTTGGGGTTCCTTTGAAGAGGAATTTTCTAGACCCTAGAGTGTTTTTATGTAATCTTTACTTGTTACGTCATAAATTATTTACTTTCAAGGTAGAAGAATTCTTTCTGTTTGTCTCCTGAGTAATCCCCAGTATCGATACTAATTCCTCTGTAGTGAGGTCTCCCTCTGGTTTACTGTGAATTACCAGTCTGTGCCTTTGTCACTATTCATTCTCCTCAACATATTCTGCAATCCTTCCTGGCTTCCACAGAAGATATCAATGTCTTTCACGAATCTCTCCTTTGATATTCTTTCAACATGAACTTTTATTACACTTGTGAAATATTCTTCAATGTCCTACTTTACATTTTCGATGTACAGGTTAAAATGAAGAGAAGAAAGACTGCATTCCTGCTTTATGAGGGCTTGTCTCTTGATCGTCTACGGAGTTATTCCCTCTAGATTGTTCGACGTATTATGTGATACCTGTCTATCACTATTACGTAGGCCTACGTTCATGAGAATTTCAAACATTCTGCTCCACTTCACGTAGTAATTTCTTTTAACGATTGACTAGTCTCATGAATAGGTACTGATTTTTCTTAAGTCGTGCTTCTATTATTAACCGATACGTCAAACCTGTCACATCACCAGACACCTCCTCCACGTCTTCCACGTCCTCAATGCGTTATTTCCACATGTCCACTCTCTCCTATGCGTTTACAAAAGGGAAAAGCTTAGCGTCTGTCTTTGCCTTTGCTTTCAGTTCTGCGAACATTTTTTCTGGAATTTCAGTTTTCTACATCCGTTCTTTCAAGGAACATTTCTTTTTAGATTTCATTTGTATTTTCTCTGTGTTTTGTGCTTTTGTCGGACCATACACGTATCTCCTCTGTTACCAATAACTTCGTCACATTGACTTATTTAATATATATAGTTGCTCATATAACTACTGTTATAAGCCATTTTGGAATTCTTCATTCGCCATCAAGTGAAGTACCTTTTGTGGAACTCAGTATCGCAGTACCTGCTGCTTCACAAACTTTGAACGCTCTTTCTCCATCCTCTGTATGTGCAGTATCTTACTCGGTTGTACATCGATTCTTCCAGACATTGTTCTTAAACTTGAGCCTGGTCCTTCCTACTACGAAATTACGAACAGAATTTTCATCTGCTCTGGATATTTCTTACATTCCAATATCTAATTATGGTAGTTCTGTCAAGATGCTGAATCTAACAAGTAACTCTGTCTTCCTTCCCCTACTAAATCACTCAACGCTTACACTCCCCTTCACCCTCCCGTGAGTATTAGCTATTCAAATCCGTTTCTATACAAAATTACATTTTCGCCCATCATATGCTCTGTTTTGCCGTCTTAAGTTCGTGACTTCAACATTTATACCTAAACTGTTGTTACTCACTTTCACTTGGTTTTCTTTCTGGTAAGAGTAAAACTACGTCACGTCTTTGCTCCACCTGTCACCCATAACGAATACTAATCCCGTTATACCAAATCTGCTACTAAATTAATCTGACCAGAAACCTTTCATCTTCGTTTCAATTATCTTCATGAACTCCTTCTGTACCTAGTTTTAGCTTTGCTGTTACTCTCTTCAGGTTTTATAGCTTCCCCTACCACATTTACGTGCAGACGCTAACCTCGAAAAAAAATTTGGTGATATTTCCACTTTCTTCCATAGTTACCTCTAACTTCGCAGTCCCCTCCTACAAACACGTGTAGGGATCTAATATGGAACACTTTGCGTATGGATAGATAATGACGACACTTTTCCCACCTGCTGCTGTGTGCTAACTGAAAAAGTACAGCTAGATTTCTTCCACACGTGCTTTATTTCAGATTATTGTAACGCATATTTAGAGTTATGAAACTTAAACATACATCTATAAATAACTTTATGCTATACACAGCTTTCTTAGAAGCCAGAATGCTGTTATAAAAGTCAGATATGAACGGACTATAGTAATTGAGAACGAACCGAGATAGGTTTGTAGCCTATTCACGATGGTATTCGGTATTCAATAGAGCGGACTCTGAATGAAATATGGAAGAGAATATAATAAAACTATGAAGTTTCCAGAGGTCATTCAAATTTTATCAGAAGCGGGGAAATAGTTGAAGGGTCACTCGAAGGGAAGGGACAGTATCTTGGAAGGAGATACAAAGTGAATACGAACAAAAGTTAAGAGGAGGTTAACAGTGTACAGCTGAACTGAATCATGTGCTGATGAGGAATTTATATTAGGAAATGAGACACTTAACACAATAGGTCACTGTACTAGTTTGGGCACAAATTTACTAACGATTGCAAGTAAAATGTAAATTTCAGTTTACCAGTCGCAAGAGAAGCTTTGTTTTTTTTTTTAAGGGAAATTTGTGAAAACGTATATAAATTGAAGTGCTAGGAAAAGACTTCTGAGAACATTTTCCTGGAGTGTATCCTTAGGTAGAAGAGACAAACGGACCACAAACAATACGGAAAAGAAGAATGAAACAGAAGTTTGTGAAGCATGTTGCAAAGAACAATACTAAAGATTAGATGGATAGATTGGATTGGAAACAAAAATGTTTTTCGGCATATTTTGACTGAGGTAAGGAATAGGTTGAAAAGATACATACTGAGGCATCAAGGAATTGTTAAGTTGATTATAGAGGGATTCAGATATTAAATACTGAATCTGAAAATAAAATCTGACTATTTTAAGCAGTTTCGAGTGGGTGTAGTTTGAAGAAGTTATACAGAGTTTTGTTCTGAATTCGCTGCTCTGGAAACCTGCATGAAACCAGCCTTCGTACTGAAGAGTAAGACATTAATGGGAACTACTGTACGTTAAGGTAATTCCCGTCTCACGTGATTGTGTTCCTACGCCCCCACACCAAACAACATATCATGAAAATGTCTCAAACTATCGATTACCTGCATACTGCATGCCTTGGAATATCACGCATCGTTAATTCCGTACCCATTTTCATGTTTTACTAACTGCATTGGCTAACTCTTAAGCAGAGTGTATGGTTTGCTTATCTGAGATGGATCTCACCTTGTGTTATGGCCTCTTTTTGTGGCTTTATTACGTCCAGGTCAGAGAACATATTCGATGGAAGTGAGGTTCATGTATTTTCCGTTTCATCTTTTCCATAGTACTCCACTTTTAGAATTTTTTTTTTTGCAGGTTCTGGAGCGTCGCTAAGGCAATTAGACTTATATTATTAATAGGTGAACTTCAAAAGAGTCTGACATAAAACATAGCAGGCAGTGATTACTCTTCTTATTTTCTAAGAAATGTCTCGAAATGAAAACATGGTTGGTAGGCTGTACAGAAGAATTGTCTTTGAAAAGATTCTGTAATTACTTAAGTAACAGCTGATAAATACCCGGAAATTTCATCAGAAACTGGTTTCTCCACAGGCAAACTTCCGGTACCAAGAAAGAGTCTTTGTGATAAACAGTGCATCTCGTAGCACGAACAAAGAAGAAAAACTCTTTGTCTGTTATTAAAGTCGTCAACCGACACTCGTGCAGGATAATGAACATAACGTCAGTTAATTATTGAGTTACGAAGAACTCTTTTCTAACACAGAATAAGAACAAAAGACGCTGTGTTATTGTTCTCCGTATTGAGAAAGTGTTGCGTGGCCACAATATCAAAGAGATAAAGTAAGAAGGTTTTGTCGGGAGCTTAGCACACTTTGTGAAAGAAGACTGAAGTTCGTTCTGGCGGTTTTTACATGGAAATTCGGAACTGCCTTTGGAGCTTCGGCGTCGCATAGCTGTGAGAGGTTGCTTAACTTTGAGCCGATTCCTTACGCTTTGCCCTCTTTAATGGGATAAATCCAATCATATTTTTGTAACTATAGCTGCTGTCACGAAACTAAGCACTCAACGTCATAACACCATCTTGCCAGTTCGTGATAATTTCAAATGGTACTAAAAATTCCGAATGAAGTATTATATGTATCAATTTTTTGTTTATAATATGTTCAAGAACTTTCAGAAAATTCTTCCAACATGTTACGAAAAAACACTTTCCTAATATCCTGTTACAATAACAGAACCACTGGCATTCTTGGATGAAAAAAAAATTGTGAATATTCGAAAAGTTTGTAAATGTTTGTGACACGTAGTCCATTAAATTTGGGGCATGCAGCCACGCAAATAAAATTTTTTCCAGTGATATTTCTGCCGGGTAACGTACGGCCATCCTCAGATTAAGTCGGAAGGCTCACTCTGGGGAGTAAGTTAGTGAAAGATTTTTTTTTTCGTGGCTGTGTGCCCGAAATTTAATGGACTCTTCATTACGCTGCGAAAAGTTGAAAATGCATAGCATGTGATATGTATTTTATATTGAAAATATAAAAGTATTCCGAAATAAAGTAAAATACCGTAATAGGTGTGAAACGTTTCCGGCTGTGTGATGAAAACTTTTGTTGGTGATAATTTTGCGTTCTGTTGAATTTCGTAGAAATTTCCCGCGAGAAAGTTGTTAAGACACACAAAATTAATTTTGTAACCTGTCAGTTATCATTATTGTACCGTGTGACGTATGAATGCATTTTCTTTGCGTTAGATTCCGCGCGGGACAGCACGCGAATAAGTGCATGCCGCCATCATTTTAGTTCCGGCAGCTCGCCGTAATACTACTGGCAATACTGTCTACATTCCGAAATTCTTTATTTGCATCTCCCACCCACCCTTCTTCAGTGCACTCACCACCAAAATCGTCGATAGGTACTTTCAGGCAAATATTTCCTTTGAAGTACAACATATCTATGTACTCATGGTTTCATGAAACACAAGTTTTATCTAACTACACACAAAGACCATCGTCCGCAGCACTTCCTTCTTGCTGTCGCAACATTTCTGTATTCCATTAAGAATTTTCATCCCTCATTACACTTGTCGAATAAAAATACCAAGTGAGTTTGGAAGACAAAAGGTGGGAGTCTTTCAGCCAGAACAATTAATTTGTTTCGCCGAGACCACCCTGTATTTTTCTAGTCGTTGGATTCTCTTTTCCGTCGTAGTATTTAAGTACAGTTCTGTGCAATAACATTTTGTCGAAATCATGAAATTCTGTAGATTTCTGTATTAATATATAAACATTTTTTTAAGAATCAAAGCACCTACACGTATGTAGAAATTCTGCCTATGTTAATGCACTATTGATATGGAAAACAGTCGTTTTCGAAATACCACAAGATATTGTCATTTTATGAACTGAAGTATAATTTATATTATTCCTGGTTACCTTACAGTTGTCCAGATCAGTAAAAGACTGGTCCGTCCGAATGTATTTTCTTCCTTTACGCACACCGACTAGAGGAGCATACACGTAGGCACTTGCTCCTGCATTTTGCTCTCCACCAAACACACGTCACTGCACAGTTATATGAAAGAGACGATATTCCATGGAAACATCGAACATTCAGCTGTGGCTGATCTACTGCGCTCTTAACAGACTATGTGTGGCAACGAAGCTACCAGACTGACGGATCACGGCGTTGAGAGCCTATGCAAGCAGCAGGTGACACTGAGGTGTCTAATTTACTGACAGCCGCTCTAGTTTCGGCATAAAGAATCCAATGAATTAAATAAGCAGATTATATTAACGATATTGAAGGGTTTTTCCAACTACTTTTGGTGACTTAAGGATAGGAACATTAGGTATTATTTGGTACGTACGACTAAAAAGCACCATGATTTATGGTGGCCAAAGATAGCACTGATTTTCCCTGTAATTCATGACTACAACTTCTTCTTTTTCTGATGTAATGTAGACTTTTCCTCTTTTTCAGTCATTATACATTTTTAAACTAAATTATCCAGCGGCGGAAGAGAAAGAGAGAGAGAGAGAACAAAGACAGAGCTTTAATGCAAGAAAATATTTCCATAAAACAGGCGACCTAGTGCTAACGAAATTACTCTGCTACACAGTATATCCTGTGCAGCCTAAATTCATTAACATCTTCTATTTATATTTTAGCCTTGATTCTCGTCATGATCGTAAAGTGTCATTATACAATGACTAATAACGCTAATGTGACCATCTGTCAAACGCCTGAATAACCACGTTTTGCAACGTAAACCGCTGCGAGACGGAGGAAGCGAGTCAGTAGGGCTCTGGGAGGAACCAAAATGGATGTGGAGCTATGGCGAGTACAGCGTCATGGTCACCTGCGAAAGGTGAAAAGGGAAAACAAACTACACGTAGTGGTGGACGTTGCCTCCAAGGATAGACACCCTCTTTTGTTTCCTATAGTGCTTTCCAGAATCACGAGATCATACAGGGAATGCCATGAAAACATTCCCCTGACCATAACGCACCCTCCTCCCGCCGAAACGTTCCGATGATTGCTCCAGGATTTCATTTTTTTTACATTTAAATTTACGTGACTACACTGCTACTCACAATAAAGTGTCTGGTAGAGAGTTCAAGCTCTCGCTCTGCCGTTCCACTCTCAAACCAAGCCCGAAAAAACTGATCACTTAAATTTTTCCGGGGCGAGCCCTGATTTCTCTTATTTTATCTTAATGATCATTTCTCCCTATGTATGTGGGTGCCAATAGAATGTTTTCGCAATCGGAGGAGAAAACTGATGATTGAAATTTCATGAGAAGATACCGTCGCAATGAAAAACGCCTTTGTTTTAATGATTGCCACTCCAATTCACGTATCATGTTTGTGGCACTATCTCCCCTACTTCGCGACAATACAAACCTAGCTGCCCTTCCTTGTACTTCTTCGATGTCATCCGCCAGTCCCATCTAATGCGGATCCTACACTGCAGAGCAATACTCCAGAAGCATGGTGTAAACAGTCTCTTTAGTAAAATGAGATTTTCACACTGCAGCGGAGTGTGCACTGATACGAAACTTCGTGGCAGATTAAAACTGTGTGTCGGACCCCGGAAACATCCCCCAGGCTGTGGCTATGCCATGTTTCCGCAATATCCTTTCTGCCAGGAGAGCTAGTTCTGCAAGTTTCGCAGGAGGGCTTCTGTTAAGTTTGGAAGGTAGGAGAGGAGGTACTGGCAGAAGTAAAGCTGTGTGGACGGGGCGTGAGTCGTGCTTGGGTAGCTCAGTTGGTAGAGCACTTGCCCGCGAAAAGCAAAGGTCCCGAGTTCGAGTCATGGTCCAGCACACAGTTTTAATCTGCCAGGAAGTTTCAGTCTCTTTAGTAGACCTGTTGCACCTTCTGAGTGTTGTGCCAGTAAATCGGGGTCTTTGGTTGGCTCTACCCAATTTGTAATTGTAATCCCTAAGTATTTAGTTGAATTTACTGCCTTCAGATTTGTGTGACTCCTTGCGTAATCGAAATTTAGCGGATTTCTTTTAGTACTCATGTGAATAAATTCACTCTTTTCATTATTTAGGGTTAATTGCCGCTTTTCGCACCGTACAGATATGTTACCTAAATCATTCTGCTATTCGTTTTAGTCATCTGATGGCTTACCAAGACGGTAAATTACAGCATCATCTCCAAACATTCCGAGACGTGTACTGAGATTGTCTCCTATGTCGTTAATACTGATCAGGAAAAATAGAGGGCCTATAACACCTCATTGGGGAGCGCCGGATATTATTTCTGGTTTAATCCATGACTTTCCGTCTATTACAGCGAACTGCGACCTTTCTGACAGGAACTCACGAGTCCAATCGCACAACTGTGGCGATATTCCATAGACGCGCAGTGTGGTTAGAAGACGCTTGTGAGGAACGGTGTCGGAAGCATTCTGGAAACCTAATAATGTGGAATCAACGTATCACGCCGTGCACGCCAATGGCCATCTGTCCGATGGAGTTTAAAACTCTATTGCTCTCAAAAGGTAAATGGAAATGAGCGTTTGGCGTCATTGGCCGGGAGGCCCCTTGCCGTTGTGTTGCAGGTCTTACTACATTGGACGTCACATTGGGCGACCAGTGCGCCGGATGGGAATGAAATGATGATGAAGACTACAAAACAGCCATTCCCTGAGTGAAGAAAATCTCTGACCCAGCCGGTAATCGAAGCCGGCCCGTATGGCGGCAATCTGTCACTGTGACCACTCAGCTATCGGGGCCGACCTCTGCAGAGATCACGTGTCATCAATCAGTGGACGTCCAGTTCGCGATACTGACGTGCCAATTCCAGGCTTCGTCGAAGATGTGCAGCAATCAGAATGGATGCGTGATGCAAACGCCTGCTGCGGAGGTCCAAACGCAGCAACGTTCGCTCAACGGTCGTTGCCGGCCATGGTGGCCGAGCGGTTCTAGGCGCTGCAGTCCGGAACCGAGCGACTGTTACGCTCGCAAGTTCCAATCCTGTCTCGGGCATGGACGTTTGTGATATCCTTAGGTTAGTTATGTTTAAGTAGTTCTAGGGGGCTGATGACCTCAGATATCCCATAGAACTCAGACCCATTTGAACCATTTTTCAACGGCAGCTGAGGAGACATTGTTGGTAGCCTCTTGGTTCATCTTGGCGACCAGTTGCTCCACACTTTCACGTCTATTGGCCAGCATGCCTTTCGGTGGCCGTAATTGACCCCTGTCGTGTATGACGATTGTGTGACCGAGTGACGTGGCACAGCGATTAGTACAATGGACTCGCATTCTCCAGGACAACGTTTCAAACCCTCGTGTGGCCATCCTGATTTAGGTTTTTCGTGATTCCTCTAAATGGCTTCAGGCCAATGCCGGGATGATTCCCATGAAAGTGCACGGCCCAACTACTTCCCCATCCTTCCCTAATCCAATTGGACCGATGACGTCGCTATTTGGTCCTCTTCCCCAAATAAAGCACCTAACCAACCAACCAACCGTAGTGTGCTGCAATAGCCTCGGTGCCGGTTCTGGATTGTGGCAATTTTCCAGGCACGGTGCACTTCAACAATGGAGGAAGGCGAACAGTTTTCAAATATATCTGTTTCTAATGCGCTTTCACTCTTGGCCCGAAAGCCTATGATAATGCCCTTTTTTTACGCAAATATTTAACTACTCTCTTACCAAATTGCGACAATGACTGTGCTTTTTTGTGCATCCACACGGCGAGCATTATATGCCCTCCACTGTAATTCTACCACCTGCCACCTCTGATACGGAGTGCAGCCTGCGTTCTTTATCAACCAATACTCGTCATTATACGCGATTTAAATCGTAACTTTGATTAACTTCATGATCGTGTTAAGGATTTCAATTTTTCTTCATTATAGTTTTTTCTTACATTATCTGACTATACGTTTAATAGCATGTCATAGTTTATATATGTTCTTCCTCTTTTCTGCATCCCCTATTCAGCATTAAGTATGTATTTAGCATTAAGTATAAAATAATGATACACTACTGCCATTAACAAAAAAACAAAATGTAACTGGCATGCAACAAACTTAAAATTGTCGTCACTAACAAATGAATCTCTTTTAACTGAAACCGCACACGGTGACTGAGCCGTGTAAAATGAGATTATGTAATAAGTAATGTACTTCATATGACCCTTACAAAATCTACAACTATATGATCCAAGGGCGGAAGGAAGAGAGAAAGAAGACGCAGCACTAAAAGAAGAAACGTTTTGCCTTAAAATAGGCGTCATTTGCTGATGAAATTGCTCTGATACGGAGTGCAGCCTGCGTTCTTTATCAACCAATACTCGTCATAATACGCGATTTAAATCGTAACTTTGATTAACTTCATGATCGTGTTAAGGATTTCAATTTTTCTTCATTATAGTTTTTTCTTACATTATCTGACTATAAGTGTAATAGCATGTCATAGTTTATATATGTTCTTCCTCTTTTCTGCATCCCCTATTCAGCATTAAGTATGTATTTAGCATTAAGTATAAAATAATGATACACTACTGCCATTAACAAAAAAATCACCATGTAACTGGCATGCAACAAACTTAAAATTGTCGTCACTAACAAATGAATCTCTTTTAACTGAAACCGCACACGGTAGAAGAATTAACGCCATCTGCATTCTATAAACAATTGTAGAACCCACAGTGGGTTTCTCATACAGAAGTAGCGTCGAAATGTTGTTTCTGAGAATCTATTTGTACTCCTTGCGTAAATCGAAAGACATGTCTACAAGAATGTGTCAGGATTTGACACTGGGGATGGAGTGTGAGCTGCCATCCCACAGCGTTACTGCTCAGTTTGGTCGATATCCTACGAGTGAGGTATTAATATGGAATTGATAGGTTTACGAGGATGGTGCCCAGGCCAACACAACGGAGCATTACAGCTGTTCCATGTAACTAGCGCCCGAGAGGCGAAACATATTGTTCGCTTTTACCTGCTGGATAGAAAAGGAGCGTTATATATCTTCTTTCAAGTAATTAGCTTGTCTTCAGCAAGGAAGTACCTTTAAAGGAAAGCCTGGATTGCAGCACCACGGATTACAGAACCGCCAGCGTTGTTGCTGCTTTCCTCGGCAAGTCAGCACAGAGTTGGGCTCAAAAGTTTCCGAACGACCTGAATTGCATTTCACCTGATTCCCATACAACCTGCATAACGTAGCTGTCTAGCAGGTCATCTAATCGCTCCTCGGTACAGTCGTTTGACTATTGAAAATGGCTCCAACAAGTCACCACTAGATAACACTGCTTTGTATCGCAATAACTCAAGATGTGAAGTAACAATACGATACTGCAAGTATCAGGGAACGCCTAATCACAGATATAACTGTCCTTAAGGCTTATAAGCTTACATTAATTACAATAAATGACATACCCGAAATGTCGCCACTCTCATTATTACGTCAGACAGGTAATGCACTTAGTAAGTTCGTCGAATTCATGATTTCCTCTTCAATGTAACATACCACAACTAATATTTAGCACAAAATGAGATTAAAAATTTAAGTTATTCACGAGAAGCTAGTTGAGAATATCTGTGAACTTCAAATGACAAGACGAACCGTCTCGTTCCGTATGTGGATTGAAACCCAGGTCATGCAGACTAAGCAAAGATTTCGTGACTAACGGAAACTAACAGTCATTCCTGACTAGGCATACAAACAGTGATATTCCTCTGTTTTACACAATATCAGTTAGCAAATATCAACCTTAAATTACATAGCGTAAACATTTTTAACGGACGCGAATTCCTACCCAGCATCTATTGTCCCTGTTAACGAACTACGACAGATGGTAAATATTGCTTCTTCACCAGTAACGTACTTGAAATACCAGGAGGTAAAGCTTTGGGTTGGACAGAGATTCGAACCCAGAAACTAATCGGATTGTTATCGAAGCAAAATCACTGTGAGATATCGGATTTTCACAGCAGTAGCTAGATGTATTAACTGAAATGACGAGACGAAACATATTTTTTTTTCCTTCACAGGACCCCAACCTGGCACATATCGCTGTTATATTCTAGATAAAACGAACGTTAAATATGGGTTTGTTACACCAGCAGCGACATGTGACTATGTTTCTACTAGAAATAATATGACGGAGAGTTCACTGCTGGGAATCGAACCCCACACTTATCGTTGTTGACTACACACAAAGAGACGTCAGAAACAACATTTTTCGCCACCAGCAACTCGGAATACCATCCTTGCACTTACAGTGATCAAGCAAATAGTATGGTGTCTAACTGGGAGTAAAAAACGTCAGATATCGTTAGTGTTGACAACGAATGGAAATACATTAAAATCAACATAATTATCCACCAGCTGATAGGTGTTCTCATATTAGAGCTTGGTAATACATAATGAAAGCTTTAGTGAGGGGCCATGATTCGAACCCATTCACACTCAATATGTGGAGATGTTGAGGAATCTGCAGTTTTGAAAAAACAACAAATTGTATTCGAGGTGTATTGTCACGAAGGGATCAAATTCAGCGTTAAGGGCGGTCTGAGTTGCATTCCCAGTTCACAACCAATTATATCGCCATACAGAAGATCAAATAAAGGATGGAATAACTGTCCTGAGACCCACTGTAGCATTTGTTTCGTCGCTAGAAATAAATAACTAGTAAAACTGACTTTATTGTGGTTGAACCTAACGTCTACTCATTCGAGAGGGAATATAATGTTTAATGTAAACTTCAGACCACAATGCTATTATATATTCTTCATCTGGCATACCCATAAGGTAATGAATCGGTCTCTCCCTATAAAAAAAAAACATCGGTAGAAATTGGAATCGAACCCAGACCGTAAGAATAAATACATATCAGCAATCCAACAAACCACCAAATCCTCTCCTGTGTGACTCATTATTGTATCATAATGCCCTTGCGCCACACTGGATGAGAATTCTGACACACAGGCTCCCTGTTGTGGTTTTCAGCATGTTCAATACATTCATTTACTTGGTTGACCGAATCGCCACGAACTAGCTGCCTCGGCTACCCAGTGCATACATTCGACTCTATTTTGTAATCACCGAAATAAAATCACCTAACTGCCACCTTCATAGAACTGCCAACAGTGTACGTTGCAGAAATTTAAATAGGAAGTGTTACTTTCCGCATGAGCTACTCTATTGCGCTATCTGTTTGTTGAAAACATAGTGAGTGCAAAAGAAAAGTTGTAACTGGCCGTCCCTCTGAAGTCTAGATCCGGCCATATGCATTATGTCACCACACTGTGGAATGTGGAAGTTCTGGAGGAACTGTTGTTGACTTCTGGAGGTGCTGCTGCTGCGCGTCAGCTACTAGCGTAACGGCAAGCTTCCTGCAAGATAGGTAGGATGTCGTGAGTTTGAGTACATTCACCATTACGTTTTAAAACGCTATTCTGCTAGCTGCTGAAGTTATCAGTGTAATGAAACTATGAACATAGTTCCCTTCACTTCTCAAGTCAAAATAGTCGCATGTGGAAAAAGGGCTAACTGCTCCAACAGTTTGTTCTTTTCAGGTTTAATAAACCACCAGGCAGCAGATGCATCTTGATACTTTTCTATTATGCCTGGGGAGAGCGCGCCGGCCGCGGTGGTCTCGTGATTCTAAGAGCGCAGTCCGGAACCGTACGACTGCTACGGTCGCAGGTTCGAATCCTGCCTCGGGAATGGATGTGTGTGATGTCCTTAGGTTAGTTAGGTTTAAGTAGTTGTAAGTTGTAGGGGACTAATGACGACAGCAGTTGAGTTCCATAGTGCTCAGAGCCATTTGAACCATTTTTGGGAGACCGCATCATGCCAAAATACGTCAGCAAAGTATATTCTACTTTAGCTGTCATGTGGTAGTGGTACTTTATTCTTCAAGCCTTGTTTAACTCAGAACAAGATTTCTACCTGCATGTAATCAATAAACTGTATGTGCATTGTCAGACTTTGTTAGATAACATCAGTGAATACATCAGTGAATACGCATATATCCTCGATGATTTATTTATCACTCATGTTTAAGAACCTTACGAACATTGTGCGCTCTATTATAAAAAAACGAAATAAAACTACCACGATAACCTTACGACGAAAGTCTGTTTTAATAAAATTGAGTATAGGTACACAAGTTGTCTCTATCGGCATGAATTAGTAAAATACTACTCACTTAGCTTTCAACTGGGTCTGTGTTTTATTGGTATGCTGTGTCATACTCAATAGATATACAAATGTATTAAACAAAGATATTTATTCCTAGAAATCCAAAATTTGCTATTCAGCAGGGGAAAGGGGCGATACCTTTTGTGCAGCATTGCACTGTGAGGCGGAAATATTTTCTTGCGATTTCCATATCGTAGCTAGAGAAGAGGTATACTTCAAATATGGGCAATTTTGTCGCCTTAAATCTAGTTGAATATTTTAAATATCACTTTTGATCAGTGTTATTGTCTCCATTAATTAATGTATGGGCTTCAAAACAAGCAGTTTGCCTTAGTAGTTGTAGAGCAGGTTCTCAAAGGTACTGAAACAATGTTTCACATCTATTTACCATAGGGAATCAAAGAAAGAAACAAAACACTTTACATTGCCTTTACTATCTGTACCATTTTTTGTTATGGTTTTAGGGCGCAAAACAGCTACGGTCATTATCGCCCGGTCTGTGACTTAGGGAAAGGTAAAAAAATGAAACTGGAAACCAGCAGCAATGGGGGCGAAGCTCAAAAAATTGAGGAAGCTAAAAACAGAAAGAAAGCTTAAAAAACCACTATGGAATGGGGAGTTTGTCTGGAAAAAGATCTTCAATTGACTGACGTCATCTCACTGGCACTAATAAACTCGAGAACGCAATCGGCTGAGCGCGTGTCATCGGCTAAAATCGAAGATATATCAGGCGACAGCTGTAGACGGGTGCGTAACGGAGTAAAATAGGGGCACTCAATTAAATGGTGTCTCACCGTCCACAGCTGAGAGCAGTGGGGACAAGGTGGGGGAGGATCGCCACTAAAAAGATGTCGATTTCTAAAAAGACAGTGCCCTATCCGGAGTCTAGTTAAAATTACCTCCTCCCGACGACGAGTTCGGGAGGAAGAGTTCCTAGCACAGAGAGGAGCTTTCTCGTCCCGCAATTTATTATTGAGAAGTGTCGACCAATGTGCGTGCCATAAAAGAGCAACAGGACGACATAAAACATTCCGCATATCGGCGAGGGGAATCATGCGAATAGTTGGCTGAAGAAGAGAGATTGCAGCCTTGGCCACTATATCTGCCGCCTCATTTACACAGATACAAATATGTCCTGGGATCCAGAGGAACGCCACAGAGACGCCCTCCAAGTGCAGCCCCTGGAGGCAATCCTCAATCCGGTGGACCAGAGGGTGGACAGGATAGAGAGCTGGGAGACTGAGGATAGAGCTGAGCGAATCTCAGCAGATAACATACTGTATCTGCTAATGGCGAGGGTGTATTGGACAGCCTGGAGAACTGCGTAAAGCTCCGCAGTAGAAACCGAACACTGGTCGGGAAGTTGCAATCGATTGGGGGTGTCACCAACAGTGTAGGCACTCCCATCTCCAAACGATGTTTTGAGCCATCAGTGTAAATAAATGTGGCATCCTTCATTTGTGTGCATAGAGCAGCAAATGCCCGACGATAAACAAGAGAAGGCGTACAATCCTTGGGAAACTGCCGAAGGTCACGGAGCAGGCAGGTCTGTGGCCGGAGCCAAGGCGGTTCTGTACCCCAAGTTGTCAATAAATCCCTAGGAAAGTGGAAGGAAAGAGAATGGAGCAGTTGACAGAAGCGGACTCATGGTGGTAGTAGGGAGGAAGGGAGGCCTGCACACCCTAAATCCAAGGAGGCGTCGAAAAAAAAAAATGTCATTGGCCGAATTTGCAGGCGTGTAAGAAAGATGGCTAGCATAACGACTCACAAGAACAGCTCGCCAATTGGGCAGCGCAGGTTCACTAGTGTCAGCATAAAGGCTTTCCACAGGGCTGGTGCAAAAATCTCCAGAAACTAAACGTGGTGGATAGAGTCGAGACGCCGAAGAACAGACGGCCGAGCAGAGGAGTAAACTATGCTTCCACAATCCAATATCGAGCGCACTATGGCGCGATAGAGGTGGAGAAGGACCACTCGTCCGCTCCCCAGGAGGTGCCATTCAGGATACGGAGGGTGTTAAGGGGTCGCAGACAGCGAGCCGAAAGATAGGAAACGTGGGAGGACTAGGACAGTTTTCTGTCAAACGTAAGACCCAAGCATTGAGCGACGTCCGCGAACGGTAGGTTTACAGGGCCTAGACTTAAGGAAGGCGGAAGGAACTCTGTACGACGCCAAAAATTTCCACAAACGATCTTACTCGGAGAAAATCGGAAGCCATTTTCGACGCTCCAAGAGTGGAGCCAATCGAGAAATCCTTGAAGACGTGGTTCAAGACGGCTGGTCCGTTGAGAGCTGTAGTAGATCGCAAAATGGTCCACAAAGAGGGAGCCCGAGAAATCAGGAAGGAGACAATCCATAATTGGTTTGATGGCAATGGCAAACAATGCAACACCCAGCATGGAGCCCTGGGGTATCCCGTTTTCTTGGGAGAAAGTGGGGGAGAGAGTAGTGTTCACTCGCACTTTCAATGTGCGCTCTGCCATAAATTCACGAAGAAAAAGCGGCAGCTGACCTCGAAAGCCCCATGACAACAGTGTGCGCAAGATGCCTGTCCTCCAACAGGTATCGTATGCTCTCTCCAGCTCAAAAAATATTGCTACTGTTTGGCGTTTCCTGAGAAAATTGTTCAAGATATAAGTGGAGAGAGCAGCAAGATGGTCAGCTGCTGAATGATGCTTTCGGAAGCAAAGACTTCAGGACTCCAGCCACCAGGCTAAACGGCAATTCACCATACGCTCCAAAACCTTACATACACTACTCGTGAGAGAAATGGGGCGATATCTGGAAGGGAGATGTTTGTCCATTCCAGGTTTCGAAACAGGAACGATCCTCTGGATCCCAGGACATGTTTGTACCTGTGTAAATGAGGCGGCAGATATAGTGGCCAAGGCTTCAAGAACACTAAGAAAATGCAATCCGAAAACAAAGGAAGTAGGTTACAGTACGCATGTTCGTCCACTGCTTGAATACTGCTCATCAGTGTGGGATCCGTACCCAATAGGGTTGATTGAAGAGATAGAGAAGATCCAACGGAGAGCAGCGCGCTTCGTTACAGGATCATTTAGTAATCGCGAAAGCGTTACGGAGATGATAGATAAACTCCAGTGGAAGACTCTGCAGGAGAGACGCACAGTAGCTCGGTACGGGCTTTTGTTAAAGCTCCGAGAACATACCTTCACCGAAGAGTCAAGCAGTATATTGCTCCCTCCTACGTGTATCTCGCGAAGAGACCATTAGGATAAAGTCAGAGAGATTAGAGCCCACACAGAAGCATACCGACAATCCCTCTTTCCACGAACAATACGAGACTGGAATAGAAGGGTGAACCGATAGAAGTACTCAGGATACCCTCCGCCACACACCGTCTGGTGGCTTGCGGAGTATGGATGTAGATGTAGATGTAGACGATAGCTTTCCGTCATCGTCTGGGGAAAGTACTGTCGGTCCAAATTCGATTACAAAGGCGAAGGAAAATGGCTCTGAGCACTATGGGACCTAACATCTGTGGTCATCAGTCCCCTAGAACTTAGACTTACTTAAACCTAACTAACCTAAGGACATCACACACATCTTAGCCCGAGGCAGGATTCGAACCTGCGAGCGTAAGAGCAGCGTGGTTCCGGATTGGGCGCCTAGAACCGCTAGACCACCACGGCCTGGCAAAGGCGAAGGTGGTAACGCACACTATGGTATTATAAATACCGCAACATTTGCATGTGGATACCATCCGGTCCTGGGGCGGAAGAGAGAGAAGAAGAGAGTGCGTTTTGGAGATCCCGAATAGAGAAAACTGTATTATAAGTTTCGCGATTTTGAGAGGAGAAAGCGAGTGGTCGCACTTACACTGCACGTTTCTTCGGGAGATAAGCTGGCTGGTGATTTGAAGACGTCGAAATCTTAGCAAAGTGTTGACCCAAAGAGTGAGAAATTTCGACGGGGTCCACTAATTTATCATGCGCGACAGTTAGCCCAGAGACCGGGGAGAAACTAGGTGCGCCAGATAACCGTCGAATCCGACTCCAAATTTCCGAAGAGGGAGTGAAGGTGTTAAATGAGGTAGAAAATAAGTCCAAGGTTGCCTTATTGCTATCGCGGTTGACGCGACGGCTTCGTGCACGGAACTGCTTATAGTGGATACAGTTGGCCAAAGTAGGATGGTGGCGGAAAGCGCGAAGAGCACGTCGCCGCTCACGTATTGCGTCACGGCATGCCTCGTTCCACCAAGGAACTGGTGGCGCTGGGGCACTTCGGAGGACCGAGGTGTTGAACGTTCCGTATCTGTGAGAATAACTTCTTTAGTATGAGTGACCTCATCGTCGACGTTAGGAAAGTGACGGTCATCGAATGTCGCTAGAGACGAAAATAGTGTCAGTTGTGGCTGCTATCTAAGGACACATGGAAAGTGGTCACTCGAGTGTGCATCAGCACGAGCGAATCATTGGAGGCGCCGAGCTAGCGGAATAGTACCCACCGAATTGTCGAAATGAGAGAAATTTGTCGTTGAGGCAGACAAAAATGTAGGGTCCCCAGTGTTGAGGCAAACAAGATCCGCTTGGTTGAAGACGTCTATCAATAGTGAGTCACGCTGACAAGGATGTGGAGAACCCCAAATCGGGTAGTGGGCATTGAAGTCCCCAAACAGCAAATAGGGAGGTGGAAACTGACCAAGAAGATGAAGGAGATCAGCTCTTGCAATATGTGTGGATGATGGAATGTATACAGTACAAAGAGAGAAGGTGTATCCAGAAAGGGAAAGACGGACAGCGACGGCTTGGAAGAAACTGTCTATGTGTATTTGGTGATAATGGACAGTAACATGGAGAAGAATCATGAGTCCTCCATGTGCTGGAGTGCCTCCAACAGAGGGGAGATCAAACCGGACTGACTGAAAATGGGGGAAAGCAAAGCGATCATACTGACGCAGCTTTGTTTCCTGAAGACAGAAGATGATTAACGAGTAGGATCGTAAGAGGATCGACATTTCATCCCTACTGGCTCGAATGCTGCGGATATTCCAATGGATAATGGACATCGGGTGGACAGAAAATGAAAGAATGTGAACAAGGTTACTCTCAACTTAACGACTGCTCAGACCTTGCGACCGACAGCATCGAACGCCTATCAGCTGAAGGGAGAAGATCCTCATCCATAGGTTGTCTGGGAGCAGCTCCTGCCACCAGAGATTGGCAGGTTGATCAGCCGCCAACAGTGCGCCTCGGCGACACAGAAGACGGCCGAGGGCGGCTACTGCAAGGTGGTGCTCTAGATGAGACACTCCGTGGCGGAGAAGGAGAGGAACTGGGTTTCTTATAAGCCTTCTTGGAAACTGGACGTTGAGATGAAGGAGGAACCGATGGTTGTGAAGTTGGGGTACGTAAAAAAATCTTCACAAGTAGGCTCTGTTTTGGAACT
This sequence comes from Schistocerca gregaria, assembly GCF_023897955.1. NCBI lineage: Eukaryota > Metazoa > Arthropoda > Insecta > Orthoptera > Acrididae > Schistocerca > Schistocerca gregaria. The sequence continues at coordinate 63,006,612 of NC_064923.1, read as the reverse complement.
CCGGGTGTTTGATTTTGGGGCTCGAGATTTAGCAGAACCCGATGAAGGGTGAGCCATAGAGTGAGCAGGTAAGAGTGGGGACGTTGAAAGGGCGATCTTTGGCTGGCTGATCTGACGACCGTGGCACTAAAGGTGAGACCACAAGTCTACGTGGCTGCCTGCTTTGTTGGCCGAGGAGGCAACGACAGTTCTGTATTTACCTGCATGAGGCACAGTGGGCTTTCGACTGGCGAATAACTTTCGAGCAGCAAGGGTCGACACCTTCTCCTTTACTCTGATTACCTGAATGAGCCGTTCCCCATTAAAAATAGGGCAACCTCGAGAGGAAGCAGCGTGGTCACCCATACAGTTCATGCAACGAGGGGATGGATGTGGACAAGCACCCTCATGGGCATCCTTGCCACACTTAACTCTTTTGGCTGGATTGGAACAGGACCAGCTGGTATTATTGAACCACTGACACCGTTAGCAACGCCAAGGGTTTGGGATGTAAGGGCGAACGGAAATTATCTCATAGCCCACTTTTATGTTCGATGGAAGTTGAACTTTGTGAAATATCAAGAAGACAGTTCGGGTAGGAACGATGTTCTCGTCATCCTTTTCATGACTCGATGAACAGCCATTATGCCCTGGTCACACAGGTAGTTTGCAATATCCTCATCAGACAATGCGTCGAGGGAGCGTGTATAAACGACCCCAAGTGATGAATTTAAAGTGCGGTGCGCTTTCACCCGGACAGGGAAGGTGTGTAGCAGTGAAGCACGCAGCAATTTTTGTGCCTGGAGGGCACTGACTGTTTCGAACAACAAGGTCCCATATCATAAATAGGATCAAGACTTTGCAGGTCCTGCAATTGCATCGACACCTTTCTGAATATTGAAAGGTTTGACTGTGGAGAAGTCTTGACCTTAGTCCAATCGAGAAAGAACAAGGAACTGGGGCAGTGATGGAAGAACTGTCAGTGGCAGAGACTCATTGAACTTACGCTTGTGAGCAGACATAGTAGATGATGAAGAAACCATTGCGGAAGTATCCCCCATGATTACCGTTGTCTGTGATGGCTCGCTCCTTCCTTGTGGGGACCCTCTCTAAGGGCACTCCCGCGTTAGGTGATTGTTCACACCTCATGTCACACCTCCCATGAAACGGAAGGAGGGACAAATCGGCACATTCGGAAGGTATCAGCGCGGGAAATCACCCCTCCCTGGGCCTGACCGTTACCAGGGGGTACGTGCGTGTCCTACCTGTGTACCCGGGGCGGGGAATTACGCGTTACCCCGTCACCGGAATGCGTGGGTGGGCCTTCAGGTTCGCACAGGGAGGAGAAAAGAGAAAGGGAGGAACAAAGAAGATGAAAGGAAAGAAGGGAGGTCTCAAACGCCGCAGCGGAGAAAAGGGTAAAGAGAAGAGGTAATGAAAAAAGGAAGGATAAAGACTTGCCAGCAGAGAAAGCATAGAAGAAAGACCGATTTAGAGTTTCGATCGTCCATTTCCGGACGTCGGCACTGAGCATACTCCCAGAGGGGTAGAAAGGGAAGGGAAGAGGCGGAGTTGAGGGGGGGGGGGAGGGAGAGTTGGGGGATGGGGAAGGATTCAGAAAAGGAAGGTATGCAGCCGAGAAAGGAAGTAGGGCCACACTAGCTCGGGTCCCGTGCTCACTACGCACCCTGGGGGGTATCTGTGCCTTGACTAACACATATGAATCCATGACAAAAATAAATAATTTGAAGAATCTCCTGTGAAAGGAAAAAGAACAGGATGTGATGCTTTAATTATAACGCACTGGATCAGAAATAATGAAATTAATTCTGTGCCACATTTAGGTTTTTCATACTAGTGTAATAAAACACTCATCAAATAAAAACGGTTCTGTGCTTCTGTTGCAATCGAGTGTGAAACACAAATGGTACCCATATTTTATGGGTCACCACTAAACAACATTAAAGCATTTCACACCGTCGAGAGTGAGGAGTGGAGCAGACGTTTTCGGCTGAAGGCGAGGCAGCGCAGAGCCACCCCCCGCCAGTAGGCAACAAACAGATCCCAGAGTACTCAGACGTATGCATTTCGGTTGCCAGATGTCGTTTTAGCTAGTCTAGAGCCTTAGCTCAACACTACGGTCGTACTCAAGAGTGACGTACTCAGACCGCAGTGAAGACTGCCTCTGGGAAGTGTCACAGTCTACAATGTTGCCAGATCGAGCATATTGGAGGACATAGAATTCTGAGGGCTGCTCGACTGCATTGTCCACGTTATGTGAACAAATCGGCGGTAAATGTTTTGTCTAAGACTGTATCTCCAATACATATTGCACGCTGAAGACCCAGAAGAATTATAAAAAAAGCAAAATTAGTTTATGAGAGCAACGTTAACTATAGCGTTCGATTCATAGTAATGTATACGTGTCTATAAACGCCTTCCAATACCCTCTCAAGGAAGACAAGGATACACAGTGTAGCTTCAATATCATAAATACGTCTCAGTTTGTGGATGAACTCAGACTTTGGTTGATAATTATTTTAGATATTTAGCAATACCGTACCCATTGGTGTTAAACTCGTTTTCAACCAATAATTACCAAAGATACAAGAACACTACTTGTGATACCTCTTAGACAACATACTTATGCAGTGCTATCAGACGAAAAGATTAACCTGACACATACTGTGAGAAGGTCGTCTTACAACTTTCGTAACTGGATAAAGAGCTTTTCCTATTTGAGACATCTGTGAACGTCGCTCCATAAGACGATTTCAATATACCTTCATCTATGACAATGTTTAAAGCAATCGTGTTAACGGCACTAAATACTGGGATGTTAATCGTTTACTGGCCGTATTCTGCCGCGTTTTGCTAATTATAAGGCAAAAAGTGTACTGAGAAATTTCACAGATGGAAAAGGGGGACAAAATCTCTCCCACTGGAAAGTCATGCTTTATTTAAATTTTTACAAAATTAGGTAAAACTAGCAGTGAGGTTGTCAGTATAAGCACGTTACTGTTATCAGTATGATACTGCAGTGCCCAGGGCCTGTAATGATAAAGGACAAGTTTATGGTTCAAATGGCTCTGAGCTCTATGCGACTTAACATCTGAGGTCATCGGTCCCCTAGACTTAGAACTACCTAAACCTGACTAACCTAAGGACATCACAGACATCTATGCCCAAGGCAGGATTCGAAACTGCGACCGTAGCAGCAGCGCGGCAGGCCAATTTAGGTCAGGCATATTGAATACAGAAGTAGAGGAAAGAGAGCACCACTAAATTCTGCAATCCGTATGCATTGCATACACACAGAAATTACTGTTACAGTGTGCCTGAGCTAGAATTTATGGTCAGCGACTAAGTGCAAGGTCAATGAGTTGGATGCAGGTTTTACAACTGTGAAATACGTTCCTACATTATTGAAACGAATATTAAATTTGAATCAATATTGCGAAAATTTTGAACATGGATAGCTTAGAATGAAAGCCTTTCTGTTTATTGAAAAGGTTGACTCCGAGCACTATGGGACTCAAAAGCTGTGGTCATAAGTCCCCTAGAACTTAGAACTACTTAAACCTAACTAACCTAAGGACATCACACACATCCATGGCCGAGGCAGGATTCGAACCTGCGACCGTAGTACTGAAAAGGTAAACAATAGATTTTCTAAAACATTCTCTGTCATACACAACTTGAATCAGGTCACGACGACCAAATCATATGGAATAACTGATTGCGACGTATATCGGAAGGCTGTAAGATCCTTTGGCTTTTGGTTTGTCGGTATTCGACAGCCTTTTCTAGGCGCAAGTAAATGAAGAAAATCAGTGCGTTTTGGTTATCAAGTAGCGTCTTCATCAGTTACTTTCGTTTTATTGTAATCTACGATTTATTGCTGATGTTTGATATTAACATGAGAAGGATTCCGTAGACAGGGAAAGAACCTGTTCTTGGGAAACTACTTCTATAGTGACCAAAAGGCATTAAATGATGTTCGAGCACATCTGTTCCTGCAGTAGTATGAAGGAAATGGTAGTAAAGATGATTGTAATAATCGAATTATCCGGTAACCTCACACTTCACAGTGGATTTTCTCGAACTAAAATTTTCTGAATTAGCGAACTTTTCAAAATGTCTTGGCATCGAGGCTATGATTCCTAGAAGAGTCTTTACATCCTGCTGACACGAGAATAGCATAATCTCCACGTCAGAAGCTTGCTTATACTTAACCATTTAATAGACTCGTATTATTACCACCGTGATTAATTTTGTAACCTAAACATCTCATCCGTTACAGAACACTCCTGGGGCTGGGAAATGTGACCACAGTGGTCTGGTGGAACGAACTATCACAGGTGCAATGCATGGGTACAGGTATTTACTTTTAAGAGGCACAAACAGATTTACTTTACCTCTGGTAACATCAAGAGAAAGACTTCATAATCCAGAATCCGCATAGGCGGAAGTCATGGTAAAACAGAAATACTGTCGCCAGTAAACTTACTTGCATTAGACAATTTATTTTATTTGATTAACCGATAGTCATTTAAAGGAACAGGGCTCTTATTTTACTTGTACTTGATTGAACTATAGTTCAGTCATTTCGTTCCTTTTCCCAAGACTGCAATCTTCTCTAGGTCTGCTCCAAAGGTAAGTATGTGGATCGGAATCCTGATCGAGTACAAAAATGTTCATAATTTTATTTCAAGCTTTAACACGTGCACACGGCCTGTTAGTGAAAAACAACTTGCATCTTTAATGTCTGTTCATGTGTAGCCAACAATCGTAATAGGTGTCGCTATGTCTGGTACAACACGCACACATCTTACTGTTGTTGAGCAAGCAATTAATACTTAAGATATATTCGTGGATGATAAACAAGGATGGTAGGTGTGCGGTTTGATTGTCGCTCAGGCACGAAAACTTCTATTCTTATTTTAGATTCAAACACCTATACCTGGTAAGAAAAACTTATACATAACATTTGATTTTACGTAGTTACCAATTGGATTACGTGTTGGGTCAGATTCTCCGTCACAGAACATATTTAATGAACCCACACTTTGTTACTTCTGAATGGAGGTACGTGCGGTTCTATGCGCTTCAGTCTGGAACCGCGTGACCGCTACGGTCGCAGGTTCGAATCCTGCCTCGGGTATGGATGTGTGTGATGTCCACAGGTTAGTTAGGTTTAAGTAGTTCTAAGTTCTAGGGACTGATCACCACAGATATTAAGTCCCACAGTGCTCAGAGCCATTTGAACTATTTGAACCAACAGGTTAGTTAACAGGGACGAAAAGGCCTTGATAAGAGTCCCGGTTTATTACAAATACTGTCCTCTTTTATTTTCAAGTTTAGATTTGGTTACTGATATAGGCGAAAATTTTGGTAATTCATGAGTCTTCATTGAAAGTAAGCAATATTATTAGATTAGATTAATACTTGTTCCATAGCTCATGAATACGAAATTTCGTAACGATGTGGAGCGTACCATTTTTATGAAAGATTTCTTTAGATAGCACGATTCAATTACTTTAAAACAATTTTTTACTCTCTTGTTGTACTCGACTATCGGCCAGGTACGAAAACGTCCGTAAATGTGTTTCGTAGTTTTTAGTACACTTAAGAAAGAAATATAAAAACAACTACGACAGTCACTGATTTATGATGCTTAGTTTGCAGTCATTTCTGAGTGTTTTTAGTAAGTACGCTCCAGTCAGTAAGTCTAGTTACAGGAATGCGAATTAGAAGTCGTGGTAGTGGCAGTGGCATCTTTGAGACTCCAGCTATGGTCCTTCATCAGCCCGCTGAAGGAACGCATCGGTTCGTCTTCTTACTGCTGGTACTGTAACTGAGATTTGGCAACAAGGCAAGGTATGTTTGGCAACTCTGAGATCGACGCGTTACTTTCTGGTGTGCACGGAATTAAACCTCAACGTTCACTTGATTTTTCTGTCATTTCTATTGAATAATCTGAGTTATTATCGATTGACGCGCAACGAATGATTGTAAATATACGGTTTTCAGCCCGGGAAAGTCGTTGCACGTGGAAATGGCAAGTAATTTCGTCCTTTAAATAGCGGTTTACAAGTTCTATTTACAATTGGCCACGTAAAATGAAATCAACACACATACCACTTTACTTGCTCTGTGGAAACGTACTGACCTGTGAAATAGCGTTTGTTACCGTTGTCGGTTCCAGTCTCGCTGACTGTAATTTTTTTATTCCTTCTGTGAAAGAGTTTCAAGCAGTCAGATCAAACATCGATAAGGAAATCGCAAGAAAATTGCTTCGGCTCATGGTGCAATGCTGCACAACAGTTCACGCCTCTTTCCCCTGCTGACTAGCACATATTGCGTATCTAGGAATCCATAACTTTGATTAATACATTTGCATACCTCATAAGTATGACACAGCATACTAATAAAACACAGACTCAATCAAAATCTAAGTGAGCAGTATTTTACAAAATCATGGCGATAGAGACACACTTGTGTACTGATACTCAATTTTATTTAAACAGACTTTCGTCGTAGGGTTATCGTGGTAGGTTTATTTCATTTCTTATAATAGAGTGCACAATTTTCGTAACGTTCTAAACATAAGTGATAAATTAATCATCGACGGTATATGCGAATTCTCTGATGTTATCTAACACAGTCTGACAATGCACATGCTGTTTATTGATTACATGCAGGTAGAAAACTTGTTCAGAGTTAAACATGGCTTGAAGAATAAAATACAGCTACCACACGATAGTTACTGTAGAAATTACTTTTCTGACGTATTTTGGTATGATGCGCTCTCCCCATACATAATACAAAAGTTTCGAGATGCATCTGCTGCCTGGCCATCTATTAAACCTGAAAAGAACAAACTGTCGGAGAAGTTGGTCCTTTTTCCACATGCGACTACTTTGGATTGAGAAGTGAAGGGAATTATGTTCATAGTTTCATTAGATTGATAACTTCAGCAGCCAGCAGAATTTCGTTTATAAAAATGTAGTGGGGAATGTACTCGAACTCACGACATCTTACCTATGGTGAAGGAAGCTTTCCATTACACTAGTAGCTGACATGCAGCTGCAGCAGCTCCAGAAGTCGACAACAGTTCCTCCAGAACTACGTTTTCTACAAACAGATAGAATAGAGTAGCTCCAGTGGAAAAGGAACACTTCCTATTAAAATTTCTGCAACCTACTCTGTTGGCAGTTCTATAAAGGTGGCAGTTATCTGATTTTAATTGAATGATTACGGAATAGAGCCGGATGTATGCACTGGGTAGCCGAGGCAGCTAGTTCATGGCGATTCGGTCAACCAAGTAAATGAATGTATTGAACATTCTGCCAGCCACTACAGGGAGCCTGTGTGTCAGAATTCTCATCCAGTGTGGCGCAACGGCGTTATGATACAAAAATGCGTCACACAGGAAAGGATTTGGTGTCTGTTCGATTGCTGATATGTACTTATACTTATGGTCTGCATTTGATTCCAACTTTTACCGATGTTTTTTTATAGGGAGGAACAGATTCTATTCTCTAATTGCTACGCCAGATGAAGAATATATAATAGCATTGTGGTCTGAAATTCACATTAAACATGACATTCCCTCTCGACTGAGTAGACTTTAGGTTTAACCACAATAAAGTCAGGAGTGGCGACATGTATAAACTCTATCACCAGTAACCTATTTTATACTAGTTATTTATTTCTAGCGACGAAACAGACGCTACTGAGGGTCACAGGACACTTATTCCATCTTTTATTTTTGCTTCTGTATGTCGATAAAATTGGTTGTGAACAGGGAATGCAACTCAGACCACCCTTAACGCTGGGTTTGATCCCTTCATGATAACACAGCTTGACTACAATTCGTTGTTTGTTCAAAACAGCAAACTCCCCAACAGCTCCACATATTGCGTGTGAATGGGTTCGAATCATGGCCTGGCACTAAAGGTTTCATCATGTATTATCAGGCTCTAGCACGAGAACACCTATCTGCTGGTGGACAATAATTTTGATATTAATGTGTTTTAAATCGTTGTCAACACTAACGATATCAGACGTTTTCGACTCCCAGTCAGACACAATACTATTTGCTTGATCACTGTAAGTCCAAGGATGTTATTCCGAGTTACTGGTAGCGAAAAATTCGGTTGCTGACGTCTCTTTATGTGAAGTCAACAACGATATGTGTGGGGTTCGATTCCCAGTTAGCAGTGAAGTTTTCGTCATATTATTTCTAGTAGAAACATGGTCACAAGTCGCTGCTGGTGCAACAATCCCATATTTAACGTTAATTTTATCTATAATATAACAGCAATAGGTGCCGAGTTGGAGTCCTGTGAGGGAAAAAATTATGTTTCACTCTATGTATTTCTAATCAGAAATGACTTTTAGTTTCCGTCAGTAACGAAATCTTTGCTTAGTCTGCATGACCTGGGTTTCTATCCACATACGGAACGAGACGGTTCGTCTTGTCATTTGAAGTTCATAGATATTCTCAACTAGCTGCTCGTGAATAAATAAAATTTTTAATGTCATTTTGTGTTAAACAATAAAGAAGAGGAAATCATGAATACTACGAACTTACTAAGTGCATTACCTATCTGACGTAATAATGAGAGTGGCACCATTTCAGTTATGTCATTTATTGTAATAAATGTGAGCTTACAAGCCTTAAGGACAGTCTTATCTGTGATGAGGTGTTCCCTGATATTTGTAGTATCGTGTTATTGCTTCACATCTTGAGTTATTGCGATACAGAGCAGTGTTATCTAGTGGTGACTTGTTGGAACCATTTTCAATAGTCAAACGACTGTACCGAGGAGCGATTAGAGGACCTGCTAGACAGCTGCGTTATGCAGGTTGTATGGGAATCAGGCGAAATGCAATTCAAGTCGTTCGGATACTTTTGAGCACGACTGTACATTCACTGTGATTCGTCCAATGGCCTTTGGACATAGTTGTATTCTGAGGCAATCACAGATTCTACATGCGCCATCGTGATGGACATACGAATGTGTGGCGAGTGCAAGGAGAACAGAAGTTGGCGGACTTTATTTGTCATCGTGGCCCACCATACTCGCGTTATGTGATGGATGTTACTGGGTGCACAATACGATCTCTGCTTGTTCGGGTAGCCGCTAATATGAACAGGATGTGTTACATTTCTGATGCTTTAACACCTATGTGAGAGCGTTATCCACTATGTCTACATAACGTTCTCCTTCAGTAAGATAACTCATGATGACACGTTCCCAGCGATGTCTTGAACTAAGTGAGTGGAGATGAAGTTTCCTTTCTTGTACTGATCAGGAAATTTATTGTCGATTGAAAAAATGCTATCACGTATTGTAGAGAGCCTTGACTGTTACCTCATACCAGCTCCTACAGTTGATGAATTCTGGCATAAAGTTGGAGCAGCAAGAAGTTAAATACTCTTATCTTTCATCCAAGCTCAACCCGTTTCGACTACCGCACGCGTTAGAGCGACTGTTTCTGCTAGATATAGCAGCTCTGTGTACTATGTTTATCAACGTATAGGCCGCCCCCAGTAGCTGAGTGGTCAGCAAGACAGAACGTCAATTTTAAGGGCCCAGTTTCGATTCCCAGCTATGTTGGAGATTTTCTACGCTCAGGAACTGAGTGTTGTGCTGCCCAGATCTTCATCTTTTCGTCACCATCGACCCGCAAGTCCCCGAAGTGACGTCAAACCGAAAGACTTGCACCCAGCGAAAGGTCTACCCGACGGGAGGCCCTAGTCACACGACATTTACATTTAACACCTTATACAGCCCCAAATACCATACAAAGATACGCATACGATCTTCCTACTGTAAAGGGGGACTACTGCAACGTGGTTCGTACACTTACCAGATTTTCGTCCCCAGACAGCCTTGTAATTGAAGCTTGATGTGTTTTCATATTCCATCTTTAGATTATGGCACTTATTTTTTATGTGCTGCAATCTTTTTCGGACATTTCAAAAATTAATCTGGAAAATTAAGGTTTGCCCAGATGTTCAAACCTGCTCCAAGGCACGACATGGTCACGTGCCCAAGAATAAATGTTCAGCTGAAATTTAAAGACACTGCAGTCGAGAAAATCTCATCGTTATTGTACTGTATTAAATAATCTATCGTTTACATTAATACTCTACTACACACCATAAGTATAAGGTTGAATTCAGCAGAAATATTATGAAATACTAGTTACAAGTTAAATACGTTTTGAAATATAAGCTAGTGAAAACAGAAATTTGTAATTTCAAGAGGCGTAAAATTGTTAAGACATTAAAGAAAGTCCGTTTATTTGCAAGTTTGATATGTTTCTTGGTAAAAGACCTTATTCTATCTCAACGTAAATGGAGGTGCACGACCGACGAAGTACGATTCAAATGTCGATACATTGTACAAATAGTTCTAAAAATAAGTAGCATTGTAATCACGACAGTGTTCTGTGCCTGAAGAATTGTCAATATACTGCAAACGGCTTTAATAAATAATATGTGTAGAAAGTAAAACATTTACAATTTCTGGGTAAAACACAACTTCATATCATACAACATGAAAAAAGGATATGAAATGGTGGAAAATGTTTATGGCGGTCTATAGTGCGCTATAGGGACCGCTCTCTGCTGGCCTGGAATTCCCTACCAGTTGGACACAACCTGTGCGGCGTCGTTACGTGCAGTGAAACAATATTCAAAACTATTATGCTTATAGCTGAAAATATACATTGCTGCTGCTTTCTCTGCGCTAAGTGGATTACAGCCCATACAAGAATTCGCTGAGTCCAGTACTAGACTCACTGCAGCCTGCGTCAGGTTACAGTGTCGATGACTGCCTGATGCAGCGGTTTCGGCGCCTGGCCGTGAGGAAGGCAAGTCCCGTTTGATTCACACGCCTTTTTGGGGTGCTCTCGATCCTTATCACATCACTGTCCACGTTCTCCACTCAGGTGTAGTGCGATATTTGATGCCGATGAATGCTGAACGTGGTCCGCCGGTACAGCAGGTCATGAGACCCGTTCAGCGCTGGAGTTTAGAGCTTCTGCTCTGGACTGGAGCTGGATTCCATCAGTTGCGGCTTCGATTCGCTGATCGTCTCGTAGGGCGGGTAGTGCAAAATTAGTGATCGTCTCATAGGACAGAAAGTGCAGGATTAGCACTAGATTAATGTCGCACACAAGATGTGACTATACCATCACCATAGAATGGAGTGCGAACGATATGGACGGCATCGATCCTACCGGTGCAATACTAAAACCTGGTGGGGGGAGAGTATTGATGTCACTGAGGAGAGGCTCTATTTAGGACGTCATTCGAAATGACAGACTGACCCTCAGACTTCAGTTGCGCTACATTTGCTTAACGAATTCGTTACAGGGTTTTCATTGCTTAATCAGACACTCGGTATTCGTTGTTGGGTCTGCTACGTTGGTTCCCTGTTCGTACCACATTTACTCACCATACCTTACATACCATAAAAGAGGAATCGGGATGGAATCGTGGTTGTTAGTCACAATTTATAATATATACAGTTTATTGTCATTATGCCTTTTAAGAAATTTGACAATTACAAACTGTGGGAGAGCCACCAGATAAAGCTTTGCAAATACAGTACTAAAATAAACAGTCCCTTGAGAGAAAGTTATAAGAAACCTAACATGCCAGGCATTTATAGAAACCTTAAGCACAGCAGTTATCAAATACTTCACATAGCCACTTCATGAAATTTCTTAAATCAGTTATGACATTAAGATGGAAACTCTTAAAACACTCTTCACTAAAATGACTTATAACTTGCTATTTCAATACGTTAAAGAAGCACTTGTTAAAAGGTAATTTACTAACTTAACGATTCCGGCACTAATACCGCTCGCTTTGTTTTCCCTTATTAAGTAAACAGAATTACCGACCAACTTCAGAAATTAAAAATCCCAAACAGGATTTCCCTCAAAATACGTGTAATGAAAACAGTTCCCAATAAAGGGTGACAAAATTACACTTCATCATTCGTGTCCACCTAAGATCCAATAATATAACATGACAGAACCACTTACATAAAAAACTACAGCGGAAAAACTGATCTTTAAAAAGGAATATTCACGTGCTCAGATGTGTTAATAAAAGACAACTAGTAAGGGCAGCGCAAGGAAGTCAGCAGATCCTACGCAAATTAAAGTTTAGCCAGTAGCCAGTCCCTAATATTTAAGGTTCAAATGGTTCAAATGTCTCTGAGCACTATGGGACTTAACTGCTGTGGTCATCAGTCCCCTAGAACTTAGAACTACTTAAACCTAACTAACCTAAGGACATCACAGACATCCATGCCCGAGGCAGGATTCGAACCAGCGACCGCAGCAGTCGGGCGGTTCCGGACTGAGCGCCTTAACCGCTAGACCACCGCGGCCGGCCTAATATTTAAGGAAACAGGTTCGTATAACAACAGGTTACAAACAATACATATTTATATATCTACCATGCCAACACGCCTTGGCGGAAGGAAAATAAATACTAAACTTTGGAAACTTATATGTGAACAACACCCGGGAGTGGCCAGGTGCTCAGACACTGACAGGCCTAGACCTCGGATGACATTTCACTCCCCGCCAAGGCGCTGGCACAATCAAAGGTTTTTGCCCGAATCACAAAGACATTCCAGTAACTCTGAACATAAACACACTCGGCAGAATCCTTGATATATGGGTAACCGTGTAGAGGAACACGTTACACTGCTGACAAATTCCCAACTCTGACCTTAAGTTTTTACGTATGGACAACTCTATTAATAGACTGCAGGATTTGAGAACGCCAACATAATATCAATAGATTACGAGAAACTCAAAGCACTAGTGAAACTTCTGAGAAAGCTTTCAAAAAACGGCCATCATTTAACTAGGCTAACTGAACTATTCCACACCATCTTACAGTTAGATTATGAAAGTCTATCCAGAATAATAATATTTAAGTGCATGTGAGTGCGTCGGTCAACATAAAACTATTGCGACTATTACTGATATTACGAACACAATACGAAGGAGCGGGTTCCACAGCTTCTCCACTTCACTTCTCATTTTGTTCCCAGCGAAGTCACAGAACTGGTATCTCCAAGCTGCCCATGGCGCCAAAACACCCGACCAACTTCACACCACACCATATAATGCTCATCACTCTCATTCGGCAGCCGTTGACACTCGTCTCCCAGCGAACGTCACGAGATCTCGAGGGTTACCCGTTGAAGGCTAACTACCCAATCCACTCGCCCTCCAACTCGGAAGATATGACACGAGAAAAGGAAAGATAGCTTAGCTCAACCACAATCGATCTAAACTTTCCAAGAACAAAGTAACACTTGCGCCACATCGCCATGGCTCAGTGTCCTACCTAGTGACTCTGTCAAACGTTACGGAACCATCGAAGTCGGTTGCGTCTGCACCGTTGTAGCAGTTGTCTGTTGAATGGCTCGCAGTCTCTCTTAAGAGAGGCGAGGTGGCTGTTTTTTTGGCACAGTAACGCTGTTGATTGCTTATGCTTCTCGGCTGGTGTGTGGCGACACCTCTGCATCGTTCAGTAACGCCGGCTTTTTTTTTTGTCATCAGTCTACTGACTGGTTTGATGCGGCCCGCCACGAATTCCTTTCCTGTGCTAACCTCTTCATCTCAGAGTAGCACTTGCAACCTATGTCCTCAATTATTTGCTTGACGTATTCCAATCTCTGTCGTCCTCTACAGTTTTTGCCCTCTACAGCTCCCTCTAGTACCATGGAAGTCATTCCCTCATCTCTTATCCTCTCCCTTCTCCTTATCAGTGTTTTCCACATATTCCTTTCCTCTCCGATTCTGCGTAGAACCTCCTCATTCCTTACCTTATCAGCCCACCTAACTTTCAACATTCGTCTATAGCACCACATCTCAAATGCTTCGATTCTCTTCTGTTCCGGTTTTCCCACAGTCCATGTTTCACTACCATACAATGCTGTACTCCAGACGTACATCCTCAGAAATTTCTTCCTCAAATTAAGGCCGGTATTTGATATTAGCAGACTTCTGTTGGCCAGAAATGTCTTTTTTGCCATAGCGAGTCTGCTTTTGATGTCCTTCTTGCTCCGTCCGTCATTGGTTATTTTACTGCCTAGGTAGCAGAATTCCTTAACTTCATTGACTTCGTGACCATCAATCGTGATGTTAAGTTTCTCGCTGTTCTCATTTCTACTACTTCTCATTACCTTCGTCTTTCTCCGATTTACTCTCAAACCATACTGTGTACTCATTAGACTGTTCATTCCGTTGTAGCAGATCATTTAATTCTTCTTCACTTTCACTCAGGATAGCAATGTCATCAGCGAATGGTATCATTGATATCCATTCACCTTGTATTTTAATTCCACTCCTGAACCTTTCTTTTATTTCCATCATTGCTTCCTCGATGTACAGATTGAAGAGTAGGGGCGAAAGGCTACAGCCTTGTCTTACACCCTTCTTAATACGAGCACTTCGTTCTTGATCGTCCACTCTTATTATTCCCTCCGGGTTGTTGTACGTATTGTATATGACCCGTCTCTCCCTATAGCTTACCCATACTTTTTTCAGAATCTTGAACAGCTTGCTCCATTTCGTATTGTCCAACGCTTTTTCCAGGTCGACAAATCCTATGAAAGTGTCTTGATTTTTCTTTATCCTTGCTATTAGAACTTACAAATACTGTACTCTCCCGTTCCCTTACTAATTTTGTTACGTAATAGGTACTTTCTCTGTGTGACTATGAAATCAGTCATCAGACTGCACTGCCGACCGAAAAATTTCGTATGTCCCTAAGCAGGCTACCATCTAGGTGTAACACTCTTCTTCTGAAATTTTTATTGTTTGTTATCCTTCCTGATGTTGCAAATGTAATGGTTAATAGAGTTTTTTTTAATGTAACGTCTTTTAGCAAAAGACATATTATGTAATAAAGAAAAAACATTGTGTGTCATGTTTTGCTCTTGTATAGAATTATGTACTTGTTTTTATTTAGATAATATCTGTGTCGGCGAGTACTGAAACCGCCACAGACGATACTTATTAAATATCAAACAAAGATGAGAATAGGTGACTACTATAAATAGTAAAAAAAGAATATTAATTTCTCTGTGGTCCTCTTGGAGTTACGTGAGTAGGAAGAGGCTGTACGTTTGCGTAGCATTCTTTTGTCAAGTTTGTGAGAGGGACCTCATTAGACATAACGTTGGAAAGGTGTGTAATTAATTGATTTGTTTAAATGCTTTGAATAGAGTTACTTATTGAAACCTTGCGTTATGATTTGTAATAAGCTTGCCTGGTATTTTATCCCATCCCTTTAAGACATTTTCAGTTATTTAAATATTATTCGTAGTGCAGAGCTGCTCTACGAACGAACGCGCGGCGCATTCAAACTACATTCAATGACACCAATCATACCGCAAAGAAGCGGACAGGTAACAGTGAACTAAAATTATCTCTTTCAGCTTTCGGAACTGCAGAGCAGAGCAGCTGATTTTATGTGATGTGTTTTACGGGTTGACGACGGCTGCTGATGGTATATTACTAACAGTGCAAACAGATAATTTACCTCCATAACATAAAATAAATCTTGGTGTGCGTTGTTCTGGTCTGGCAAACCTTATAGTAAAAACATGTTTTTCTATGACAATAGTCTCATGTTCTCGTGCTAGTCGTGGTAATTATTGGTGTTTTACTGTTAACAAAAACCCACTGCAAAATTTTGATGTTGAACAATCATTGCGTACTGTAACATCAGTATTGTTAACGAAATAATTTGCATTAACCTTTTCAATAACTATAAAGTAAGGAAAATATGTTGAACTTTATAGTGAGTTACAGTAACGAAAAAATGTTCCTTCAGTAGAAAGCCAGATCAAGAATAACAAAAACGTAATACATTTTGTTTTGTTGAAAATTAATGATCCAAAGAAAGTCACAGCACAGCATCACTAAAAGGTATTTCGGGGCTCTTTTCGTAGTAACATATTTTATTTCATATATTAGTTGTTACGCGAGTAATAACAAAACAAAAGCAAATAATAGAGCCAGCGAAATTACGTTGTTGTTATTTTACAATTTTCTTTAGTATGAATGATTACTTTAGCTCCATTTAATGATCCACAGGCTAATCTGCTTATCACAGAGATGAGCAGATTGTAGTTCTTTACTATAACATTAAGCTCAATGAAATATACGCTTTTTTCATGGGCTTCAAGTAATTGTTAGCGTTGGGGTTCACGTGTGCTTGCTTTGGATTCGTTTGGCAGTAGACGTGTGTCCGACGTGCTCCATTGTGTTCAGTTGGAAAGGCGCCTATCAGCGATGGACTACCACGAGTCTGTCATGAGAAATATCTATTACTGGGCCGCATTCAAGTATAAACAGGCCAACTGAGTTGGTAACCCAATTACAGGCCCGTTAAACCTATGATATAAACAATGATTCAGCCATTCATTGATACGTTTTACCATACCTTAACTAACTTTACTCTCTTAGCCGACTATTACATTTGTTGTTTCTGTTCCGGCGTAAGTTAAGCGCCGGCACGCCAGTCGCTAACGCTAGAACAGGGGAGCCTGTGAAGAAAACGTCAGCCAATAGCACGCTGACCGCCCCTCTCAAGCAAGACAACGCGATAGCACTGACCTCTAGGCGAAGAGAACATAAGGGCCACTCCCGACTGGTCGCGCCGAATTGCACAGGAAAGTCAAGACCAGCTATCTGGATAGAAGCATCAACTGATTGCTGTATTACATCACTATACTAAGGGACCTAGTTTATTTTGGACGTCGTCCTTTGTTTGAGACACATCTGTATTTCGCAAAGTTAATCATTTGCATTTATTTTCAGCAGTAAAACTCATTAATACGATTTGCTAGAATTGTTGTCTAGCTATACGAGAAAGCTGGTTTCCGATACACCCCATATTTGACTAGTAGGCGGGATACAACAGTATCTCTGACACGTTCGTGTACCACCTCACGTAAGGACAAATTATGCACCATAGATGCAGATTCTGTTGCTGTTTCTGACGCAAGAGATCTCTAGTCTTTCCTCTTAGGTTTCGATGCAGTTTAATATGGCTCCACAACCTATCCTCTGGTCATTTAATACTCCTAATCACTTGGACGTTCTCGTTGCTTCAGACTAGTAAGGCATTCGTTTCGTAACAACAACAATGTATACTGCAGGACCTACAAATATGGTGATGTATAGGTACTAATCCATTACGTTGCTCATGTCCGATACACATAGAATTCTAAAAGTTGCAGATTAAAGGAATTGATGGTTGATACGTTTTAAGAACGATTACCGATAGTTTGATTTGGTGAAATTTTGTACTGGTGTAAAAAAAGATGCTTTAAACTATTCGAGGTCGTGAAGACAGTGTAATGTAGTCCTTAATTCGACGAGCAAAAAAAAAAAAAAAAAACAGAGTACAACTTCTCAATAAACCTGAGCCGCTACGGTGGCCGAGCGCTTCTAGGCGCTTCAGTCCGGATCCGCGCGACTGCTGCGGTCGCAGGTTAGAATCCTGACTCGGGCATGGATGTGTGTGATGTCCTTAGTATAAATAGGTTCTTTAAGTAGTTCTAAGTTCTAGGGCACTGATGACCTCAGATGTTAAGCCCCATAGTGCTCAGAGCCATTGGAATACACCTGAGACAGTCATTCATTCTACAAAGAAGTATAGTAATATTCGACATCTCCGATGCATCTGAAGAGGAACAGACTTGTTGGAGCAAAAATAGGACATAACAAATTACCACCAGTCACTACTACATTAGACCTCCCCTTGGAGTGTGCAGTGTTGTGAGTCATCCTACCCATTGGAGCTCTGCTCTGAAGCCATTAAGTTCTAAGAGGAACTCTCAAACGATGCTTGCAGGGCAAGATAAGTAGGAGTGCTTCCATGGATTTTGGAAGCCGCTGAGACACGAATCGATATTCGTGCATTGATAAACCGACTGTAACTGCACTATTAACGAAAAGTGACACTCGCTGTTATTGTTATCATCCGGTTTGTTAGTCTTATCCACCACGGTGTTCAAATCTATCTTCACTGTGTTACAAAAATACATTTAGTCAAATAATAAGTCTTGCCCTTCGCAATTGATGATGATAGGATTTACGCTCAGTTCCGTGTACTCTGTCATATTGTGACATATTGTACAGCTCACAGGCCATTTGCACGCTTCTCTTACTTCTTGCGTGTCTCTTTACTCACAGTCATTATTCTAATGGGTGTACATCAGTTCGAGGCTGATAATTATGACCTTTAGCAGAATGCAGACTCATTTCTTCTTGTCTTGCTTTGTCTTTAGTGGAGTACAATTCACTACGTATTGTCATGTACGTCCTGAGGTTTCGCGCGTAATACAATTAGGTGTGTTCTTCTAGCTCACAGAGGATTCCCCACATTGTAGAGTCTGGATTCATCCCAAAATTTGCAACCTGTTTTTCTAACAGGGGTGACACAACACTCATTTTCACAATTATAATTGCTTTGACGTAGTTACAATACATTTCTAGTGATACAATTTTAATCAGAGAATTAATCAAGCTACAGAATTACAGTATGTATATAGATACTAGACAACCAAAAAGACATTTGGCAGACGATTATAGAGCTGCCTCAGCTGTGTGTAATTTGGCAGTTTATCTACGTTACATTTAAAATCGATATTCATCTGTAGTCCCTGACTGCCTGGCTAAACGTGTGAGGTTCTTCGATCTGCAATTCAAGCTTCAATTTAACAGTCAATTTGCGTTCTATATGATACTTAGACGTGTCCTTACTTCGATGTTGCATGGGTAAGTGAATATGGTCTTGCTAACGTGAAATGATTGTCCGTTCGAAAATAAACAGACCTCAGAATAAAGAAAGAAGTAATTAACACAGTCATGGGAGTCAATCACTAGAGTAAGAGCTGAAATGAAATAATTATTGCATTAAGGCGTAGTAACAACTGCACGTGCAAACTGGACGCACTGAAAATGCGTTTGTAGCCCTTAATTCAAGGAATATCGACAAAGTTCATTAGTCAATAGCCAATATTTACGTACAAATGTATGTTCAATATGACAAACCTTTATACCGCCTCACATCTAAATTCGTTGAGCAATGTGCTATGTTACTTTTGTCTGGATCACACGAGTTTTCAAAAGAGTTTTGTTCCGGGTGCTGGAACATCGTGGGAGAATAAACTACGTTCTTAAGCTACACTTCAAGTCCTGTAGCCTGTTAATATAATAAAGGAGCAGAAGTACTTCGTTTCCTTTAATGTATTTTGCTTCTCAGAAAGGAAATTGCTTACCAGCGAAAGGACTCCTCGAGAAAGTCTCTGGGAACATTGTAGTTTGGAGAGCCACTGTAATCGTTTCCAGTAACGAAACAAGATGCACAAGTTATTTCAGAAGCCGTTCTTCCGTGGTCGCAACAGGCGGCAGCGAAGCACAAAAGGCTGAATCCTTATAGTCGCACTCTGAATTTCTCGGAGAAACAGCAAATGAAACCACCGTTCATTATCGAGTGACAGAAAGCTGCCGGGTCTTATAAAAGGCAGTGAAAGGAAAGTGAATTGTCATTTATTTTGCTGTCAGAGACTCATTTCAAAGTTCAGAAACAAAAGAAGTAAACGGCTTTAGCTGTGATATTTCCACGGTGGCCGTTGGTATTTTCAACTACGGCTTCTTGTAACACATTGAAATGCCATATTATAGTATTCAAGAAAATCTTTCGAATAAAAAAACAATATAGTACTGAGTTTTAACCATAAAATACTATTTAGAGTTGATAGCCTTTCATCTGGTGAGTAGGATGAATTCAGTCCATAAGCAGAGAGCAGGTAATTGATCGATATGGAAGCTACATAACTAAACGCGCACAAAAATAAGCAACTACGCAAATGACAGGACAGGTTATAATACTCATTAATTGAACGAAACAAAAGTGAGAGATTTGTACCTCTCATTCACAAATTAATCACAAATTTTCACTGCAAAAATACTCATTTTGTGCCTCAAGATGCTGCTTACGTGTTTTTTCATATATTTTTGTAACAAGAAAATGCCACAATTCCTTACTAGTCTCGTGGAGACGTACTCACTCTTGTATCTGTCATTTACTTTCGTGGAAAGTTAAGTTTCTGAGCTGTAGTCTGTTGACTGAATAATTAGGGATTTAACTTATTTATCACTGTTTGCTTAGTAAGAATATGTTAAATAACATGTTTGCATGTTACTAATGTATCAGAAGTGTAAATTAATATTTTCACAGAAGGCAGACTTGAATAAGAAAGCAATCGCTTTGTTCAATGACTAAGCGATTTGAACAGCATGTAGGCCCTTCGTTAACCATTCTAGCATTAGAGAAGGAAACCATCTTTGTCAGGAACGAAGTCCGATAATTTTATATCCAAGGCGTAAGAATTTATTGAAGTTTTACTATAGTCGCTGAGCCACTGAACAATGATGGGAGCCAAATAGTCTAATCGTCCATCGATTATCGAACAAAAAATCGACTCGAATGGAAAAATATATGTTATGTTTTAATGATAATATAGTGATAATTGGTTTCAGGAGTAATTCAGGAAACGTGTAAGAATGGTAAATACTCCCACCGATGGTGAAACGTGCATTCTTGACGCGAATAAATATCCACGCGAATATTTTAAATTATTCCCATCTCGCTTAACTGGAGGGTTTTCCTTTGTCTAATTTTCTCTAAGAAAGAATGCACATTTCAAAACAAAAGTGTAGTAAGGGAGAGCTGCAAGTTTTCACTGTACGTACTTAGCACTCTTTTTGAAGAGGTTGGCTAACATACACTCCTGGAAATTGAAGTAAGAACACCGTGAATTCATTGTCCCAGCGTTCGTGCTGGACGTGCACACCGCGTGAGACGACGCTTCATCCAGGTCAAACATGCTCAATGGGGGACAGATTCGGAGATCTTGCTGGTCAGGGTAGTTGACTTACACCTTCTAGAGCACGTTGGGTGGCACGGGGTACATGCGGACGTGCATTGTCCTGTTGGAACAGCAAGTTCCCTTGCCGGTCTGGGAATGGTAGAACGATGGGTTCGATGACGGTTTGGACGTACCGTGCACTATTCAGTGACCCCTCGACGATCACCAGAGGTGTACGGCCAGTGTAGGAGATCGCTCCCCACACCAGGATGCCGGGTGTTGGCCCTGTGTGCCTCGGTCGTATGCAGTCCTGATTGTGGCGCTCACCTGCACGGCGCCAAACACGCATACGACCATCATTGGCACCAAGGCAGAAGCGACTCTCATCGCTGAAGACGACACGTCTCCATTCGTCCCTCCATTCACGCCTGTCGTGACACCACTGGAGGCGGGCTGCACGATGTTGGGGCGTGAGCGAAAGACGGCCTAACGGTGTGCGGGACCGTAGCCCAGCTTCATGGAGACGGTTGCGAATGGTCCTCGCCGATACCCCAGGAGCAACAGTGTCCCTAATTTGCTGGGAAGTGGCGGTGCGGTCCCCTACGGCACTGCGTAGGATCCTACGATCTTGGCGTGCATCCGTGCGTCGCTGCGGTCCGGTCCCAGGTCGACGGGCACGTGCACCTTCCGCCAAACACTGGCGACAACATCGATGTACTGTGGAGACCTCACGGCCCACTTGTTGAGCAATTCGGCGGTACGTCCACCCGGCCTCCCGCATGCCCACTATACGCCCTCGCTCAAAGTCCGTCAACTGCACATACGGTTCACGTCCACGCTGTCGCGGCATGCTACCAGTCTTAAAGACTGCGATGGAGCTCCGTATGCCACGGCAAACTGGCTGACACTGACGGCGGCGGTGCACAAATGCTGCGCAGCTAGCGCCATTCGACGGCCAACACCGCGGTTCCTGGTGTGTCCGCTGTACCGTACGTGTGATCATTGCTTGTACAGCCCTCTCGCAGTGTCCGGAGCAAGTATGGTGGGTCTGACACACCGGTGTCAATGTGTCCTTTTTTCCATTTCCAGGAGTGTATTAACCGAGCGTATAAGCGGCATTGACCATGAGCTAGATCACGGACCATCCGATACCGTTCACCGATTATCCCTTCCGTAGCAGCAGATTCAGTATGAAGAATACTGAAATTAATCAAATGAAACATGTTATCTAATAAACTTGTACCTGCAAACTGTGTGACTTTGAGATTCCTTTTACATGATTGTCCTTGGATTCTGGTCTGTAATATTCTTTGCTAACATAGTTTTAAACACGAATAATAACAGTGTAAATTACTTTCAGTGTGTGTGGTGCATGTGAACCGAATCTGAATCTGACTATCTGTAAATGAACGTGGATACATGGAATGATATCAACACCACACAGAATCATCTCCAAATTAAATATTCTCAACACACTGGCTAATTGTCGCTTGTTAAAACTGTGCCGGTTAGAAACATGACATTTACTGATTTATGTGAAAATTTTACAAGTAAATATTGTTGGTAATCCCACCTCAGAGACTTAGCTTGGACACTACGATTCTTTATTACTCGCAACGGATAATCCAGTTCTACTTTGTCTTGTTGAGCTGTAAGAATATCAAAATCTGTGCTGCATGATCCCGAAATAAATAACTCTGTAGCTAACTGCCTTGACATTTACTTTAGGCTGCTGTGCCAGATGAGAATTTTGTTATCTTCTCAGATAGTTAACTGCCAACGCAACAGTACAACGTCTAACATTGCAGTTATGTTACGATTTGCAATCAAATTCTGAGGATCAACTTTGTTAAATGATTTCAAATGCCTAAAGAAGGTTTTACTAAATTTAATAACACAGAAGTTATACATACTAATATAAAACCCTGATCCTCCCTTGCACTGTCATACATAATGAAAACCAATGCAAAGAGTATTTATTTTACAAATTTATCCTTACAAAATAGTTTTAACAAAACATGAAGGGTGACTACTACGAATTGGAATTCTGAACACATGACTGACCATTCGGCCTGGATAAAAAAAATCTACATGTTGTTGAGCAAAAGTAATCTTTTTACTATAATAACTCACAGTTAACACTTAAAGGAAATAAGAACTATACTGATGTTATCTTTTTCCAGAATGTCGTTTCCCTGTTAAATTATTTCAAAATAAAATACAACCTATAGCAACAAGGAGCTGGTCTTTCCAACTGGGAGAGACAAGACAACCCAATGATTTAATATAGGCGGAATAACAACAGTGTTGTCTCTTCCAGGATTTAAGGTCTGCTGTAATAAATCCAGACAATTTTCGAGGAAAGGGTCCAGGTCTAAAAAAGACTGGTGAGTCAATAACTTCATTAATACATTTTCATAATGGTACACAAGCGCTTCTGGTCGTCCACCAAATGAAGCAGAAGAGGGCATTAAAATTCAGTCTTCATAACGTCCATATGAGAGACCCTCTTAAAGTAATGTGTTCATGCATATCTTTATGGTATCGAACGCCTCCCATGTTCTTGCAGAAGACATGAGGCATTAATGAACAGATGTTAGACATTACATTAAATACACCTATATTCCAGGCTAGAATAGAAGGTTGATTGATAAATATATATGGCGATATATACAAAGAATAATGTACATCATTGAGCCAAACATGTTCATAATACCTAGGAGTGTTTTACACTGCGAAATGCCAAGGTTTGTACATATTACATACGTAAGCAATAACATGAACGTACCATGTAAGCATGTTGTTGTTGTTGTTGTGCTCTTCAGTCCTGAGACTGGTTCGATGTAGCTCTCCATGATAAATCTATCCTGTGCAAGCTTCTTCATTTCCCAGTACCTACTGCACCCTACATCCTTCTGAATCTGCTTAGTGTATTCATCTCTTGCTCTCCCTCTACGATTTTCACCCTCCACGCTGCCCTCCAATACTAATTTGGTAATCCCTAGATGTCTCAGAATATGTCCTACCAACCGATCCCTTCTTCTAGTCAAGTTGTGCCACAATCTCCTCCCCAATTCTATTCAGTACGTCCTCATTAGTTATGTGGTCTACCCATCTAATCTTCAGCATTCTTCTGTAGCATAACGTTTCGAAAGCTTCTATTCTCTTCTTGTCTAAACTATTTATCGTCCATGTTTCACTTCCATACATGGCTACACTCCATAAAAATACTTTCAGAAACGACTTCCTGACACGTAAATCTACACTCGATGTTAACAAATTTCTCCCCTTAAGAAACGCTTTCCTTGCCATTGCCAATCACTTTTTATATCCTCTCTACTTCGACCATCATCAGTTATTTTGCTCCCCAAATAGCAAAACTCCTTTACTACTTTAAGTGTCTCATTTCCTAATCTAATTCCCTCAGCATCAACCGACTTAATTCGACTACATTCCATTATCCTAGTTTTGCTTTTGTTGATCTTCATCTTATATCCTCCTTTCAAGATACTGTCCATTCCGTTCAACTGCTCTTCCAAGTCCTTTGCTGTCTCTGACAGAATTACAATGTCATCGGCGAACCTCAAAGTTTTTATTTCTTCTCAGTGGATTTTAATTCCTACCCCGAACTTTTCTTTTGTTTTCTTTATTGCTTGCTCAATATACAGGTTGAATAACATCGGGGATAGGCAACAAACCTGTCTCACTCCCTTCCCAACCACTGCTTCCCTTTCATACCCCTCGACTCTTATAGCTGCTATCTGATTTCTGTAGAAATTGCAAATAGCCTTTGGCTCCCTGTATTTTACCCCTGCCACCTTCCGAATTTGAAAGAGAGTATTCCAATCAACATTGTCAAAAGCTGTCTCTAAGTCTACAAATGCTAGAAACGTAGGTTTACCTTTCCTTAATCTTTCTTCTAACTTAAGTCGTACGATCTGCATTGCCGCACGTGTTCCAACATTTCTTCGGAATCCAAACTGATCTTCCCCAACGTCGGCTTCTATCAATTTTTCCATTCGTCTGTAATAAATTCGCGTTAGTATTTGCAGCTGTGACTTATTAAACTGATAGTCCGGTAATTTTCGGATCTGTCAACACCTGCTTTCTTTGGGATTGGAATGATTACATTCTTCTTGAAGTCTGAGGGTATTTCACCTGTCTCATACATCTTGCTCACCAGATGGGAGAGTTTTGTTAGGACTGGCTCTCCCAAGGCTGTCAGTAGTTATAAAGGAATGTTGTCCACTATGGGGGCATTGTTTCGACTCATATGGTAACACCATAGGTCTAATAATCTACTGATTTATTTTGCTTTTGTTTTATTTAATATTACATCGTTAAGCTTCTGTAAATGTGTTTGATTGAATAGATAACACAAAATTGTATACTCCTTTCTTTGTACAAATTTTTATGTTATTTTTTGGTTCTATGCAAAGTAGTGTATCTGTCGTTTAAATTCTTTGTCCCATTTGGAGGGAACAAAACTCACTGTATATAATTGTAATTTCGTGTGAATAATTTTTTGTAGAAATGTCAATATGTGCAAATATTCTGTTTTACTGAATGAATTTGGTTGCTGTTATATAATCAGCTGATCCTCACTTAGGGTTCTTAGTTAGTTTGTATGTAAAAGATGTTGTGGTTCCCCTCGGGAACGGAACTGTGTAGCGCGCGCAATTTGTGGTTGGCCTAGGTAGAAAAGGTGGAACAAGAGTCAGTCGGGAACGCGAGTCAGTCGGGGACCAGCTAAGAAACTGTACACTGCCATGTAAAAGATGCATACTGTGCCGCTTCCGAGAGAGGCTTTTTATGCCACTGTCCAGTGCCTCGAATGGATGGATAAATAGGCTGAACGATTCTGGAATTGGTATTCATCATCGCCACCAAGAAAGGCCAGAGTCCAGCAATTCTGTCTGAAAATCCGCCTACCGACTTGCAGTTACCATCACATTGCACAATCACTGTAAAGGAGTACTATAATAATGTAAAGTGAAGGATCAGGTAAATGGATGTGTTAGTGTGCTCAAATGTACGGTAAATTACAACTGAATTTATGTCCATACCTTGATTTTTCTCCTTATCATAACACCTCTCAGGTTCCTCTCCGTTTGAACTAAAGTGATTACTGAAAGAATATTAAAGCCCAGTGTTTTGCTATCTGAACATTGTAAAAAGGAAGTTAAAGTTAATGTGCCAAGAGAGTGAGTTAAAGTTAATGATGCTTCATGAAAATAATTTTCCTACTAAAACTGCTTATTAATGCGTTTTTGCCAACTTCAAATTAAAAGTTCTTAAGACTGAGGCTTATAAAGTTTTGCTGGTAAATGATAAAATTACTGCCTGTTGTAAAACGCAGAAGGTGCGTCAGTATCTTACATATATGTTAATTTTGTGTCTCACTGCAGTAAAAGTGGAAAACTGCAGTTGTGAAACGTTATATACTCAGGTTTGCTAATTGTTTGTCTCTCTTGTGTATTAGAAGTGGATATTAATAGTATAACAGGATCCACAGTTTGTCTGTCGTGTTAATGCTCGGTAACAAGTAACGGAAAGGTCACTAATTAGGAAAATCATAATTTCATTATTCAAATGATAGTGAGAAACAACCTGTTAGTGGATTCCAATTAACTTTCATTTTAAATAGTAGAGTATTTAACTGAGAGCGACTTAACCTATGTCCAAATTATGATCCAGCAGTGAATGTTAATAGTAATGTTACAAAGACCATTCAGTTTGAACAAGTCCTGAAAGTAAGAGAGTGTTTCGGTATCTGTTATACGTTTGCAAGTAGTTTGTGCTGCTCTAGCTGCTATCCTCGGTCTTACCGTAAACATTTGTATGTGTCAGAGTTCATTACACTCGCGTGTGGCCAAGTATAAGTTGCGTTTATCCGTTAAATTTACTCATAACTACTTTCTTAAACGAAAACGTTAATCTTTCTCTTGCCTAATTAGGCCGGTGACCGTTTTCCTTATTCTTTAAACAGTAAAGCTAGGCAAAAATATTGTTTACGACTGTTCGGATATTTACGTACATCTGACTCATTTTCCGATAAGCCACCTCCATTAGGTACAACACGGTCAACATAACAAAATTCCTCCCAGCTGGTAACAATGCTCTGTTGCGTTGTACCATAGTTGCTTTAATAAAAAAGTTTTATGACACAACCTGCTTCCAGCTTTAAGGTTATGGTACAGCAGTAGCAGACAGGGGTGTTATAAGGATTTTCAGTGCTCTGTCAAACTCTTCACGCAGTATCATATCTCCCATTTCATCTTCAGATACATCCTCTTGAATTTCCATAATATTGTCGTCAAGTACACCGCCCTTGTATAGACCCTCTATATACTCCTTGCACTTTCTGCTTTCCCTTCATTGCTTAGAACTGGGTTTCCATCTAAGCTCTTGATAGTCATACAAGTGTTTCTCTTATCTCCAAAGGTCTCTTTAATTTTCCTGTAGGCAGTATCTATATTACCCCTAGTGAGATGAGGCTCTACATCCTTACATTTGTCCACTAGCCATCCCTGCTTCGCCATTTTGCACTTCCTGTCGATTTAATTTTTGTAACGTTTGTATTCCTTTTTGCCTGCTTCATTTACTGCATTTTTATATTTTCTCCTTTCATCAATTAAATTCAATATTTTTTCTGTTACCATAGGGTTTCTACTAGCCCTCATCTTTTTACCTACTTGATCCTCTGCTGCCTTCACTACTTCATCCCTCAAACCTACCCATTCTTCTTCTACTGTATTTCGTTCCCCCATTCCTGTGAATTGTTCCCTTATGCTCTCCCTGAAACTCTATACAGCGTCTGGTTTAGTCAGTTTATCCAGGTCCCATCTCCTTAAATTCCCACCTTTTTGCAGTTTCTTCAGTTTTAATCTACAGGTCATAACCAATAGATTGTGGTCAGAGTCCACATCTGCCTCTGGAAATGTCTTACAATTTATAACCCGGTTCCTAAATCTGTCTTAACATTATATAATCTGTCTGATACCTTTTAGTATCTCCAGGGTTCTTCTATGTATACAACCTTCTTTCATGATTCTTAAACCAAGTGTTAGCTACGATTAAGTTATGCTCTGTGCAAAATTCTACCAGGCTGCTTCCTCTTTCATTTCTTAGCCCCAATCCGTTTTCACCTACTACGTTTCCTTCTCTCCCTTTTCCTACACTTGAATTCCAGTGACCCATTACTATTTAATTTTCGTCTCCCTTCACTATTTGAATAATTCATTTTATCTCCTCATACATTTCATCAATTTCTTCATCTTCTGCAGAGCTAGTTGGCTTATAAACTTGTACAACTGTAGTAGGCGTGGGTTTCGTGTCTATCTTGGCCACAATACTGCGTTCGCTATGCTGTTTGTAGTAGCTTACCTGTACTCCTATTTTTTATTCATTATTATACCTACTCCTGCATTACCCCTATTTGATTTTGTATTTATAACTCTGTATTCACCTGACCAAAAGTCGTGTTCCTTCTGCCACCGAACATCATTATTTCCCACTAAATCTAGCTTTAAGCTATCCATTTCCCTTTTTAAATATTCTAACCTACCTGCCCGATTAAGGGATCTGACATTCCACGCTCCAATCCCTAGAACGCCAGTTTTCTTTCTCCTGATTACAACGTCCTCCTGAGTAGTCCCCACCCGGATATCCGAGTGGGGGACTATTTTACCTCCGGAATATTTTACCCAACAGGATGCCATCATCATTTAACCATACTGCAAAGCTGGATGCCTTGGGGGAACATTACGGCTTTAGTTTCCCCTTGCTTTCAGCCATTGGCAGTACCAGAACAGGAAGGCTGTTTTGGTTAGTGTTCCAAGGCCAGATCAGTCAATCATGCAGACTGTTGCCCCTGCAACTACTGAAAAGGCTGCTGCCCCTCTTGAGGAACCACACGTTTGTCTGGACTCTCAACAGATACCAGTCCATTGTGGTTACACCTTCGGTATGGCTATCTGTATCGTTGAGGCACGCAAGCCTCCCCACTATCGGCAAGGTCCGTGGTTCATTGGGGAGGGGAGGAGCATGTAAGCAAAATAAAATATATCTTGCACAGTAAAACCTTGGGTTTGTACTTAAGTTGTACAATGGAGATATGGAATGGCTTGAACCTAAATAAGTTCAAGAAGTACAATATATGTGTTAATATACTATTGGTTTTATGATAGCTCATTTAATGAATGACAGCAAGACAAGAAAAGAGAATAATCTAAGATGTATCAGTCTATTCAATGAAACTCTCCACTAAGACATAAGAAACTACCACACCAAAGTACCACATATATAACATATGCTTACATGTGGGGGAAGATGATGACCATGATTTTGGTAACTGATATTTGTGCACGCTATTAGTACAAATAAATTTCAGGTAAATCTCAGTCAGTCATAACTCATGACCACGGATTTTTAGGTTGTAAAAAAGTGTGTTTTAGGCACCTGAAATAGGCTCGTTCAGTAGTTCATTTAGGCTATGTAAAACCTAAAATAGGCTGTAATAAAATGATGCACAGAAAATAAAAATAAATTAAAATACACAGTGTTGACAGTATAAACATCTTTTTAGTCATTAAAAAAAGGAGAACGAATATTTACACAGAGCACAGCTATCTACAACATTATTGTTGAACTTAACTCCAAATATATTTTAGTTCCTCCAAAATAAAGATCTCCGTAAAAAAGATGTGGCAATGGTATAACTAATACATTCGTAGTTTCACATATTCTGACCATAGTTGGCTTCACAATAAATAACCAAAATCTTTTCTAAGTTTTCTAGTGAAAACCTGTGGCGTTTGTCAGTCAGAATCATTTATACTCCGATAAAGAAATTTCTACATAAACAGATGTGACAGGGGCGTACTTCCATTTTCGGCACATTTTGGACAGGAATGCTGGATTTTTCACTAAGTATGTCGGCAGCTGCACACAACTCCTTCAGGCCAGTGTTCATCTGCAAAACCGTCTCCCTGAGCCTTCTAATTGTGAAATTATTCTTGCCATAAATGAGTATTGGGCCCTAACGTAACAAACGTCCCGTTTTAAAGACGAATCTTTGAGTAACTCCATTGCTGGAGTTACGAATACAGCATCCTATGGTATGTTTTCAACTACCTTCTGGACAACTGAGAGATTCGTACTATAGTATTCTGTTGCTATGAGCCACTTGCCCCAGCGGGTGACAACAGACTCTGGCGGCAATAGGATATCTAGAAGGTGTTCTTTGAATGCCTGTATTCTTGATGGTGCCTTAACAAAACTTTTCTTCACCATAGGTATTACTTTACTTACTTTAGGAAATTGTAGCCTTACTTGCTGTGCTATGCCGTTGATGCCATGCACTACACCAGTTACGTGCAGCATCAATGGGTAGAATACTTTTAATATACTGCTATCTTATATGCAGCAGCATCAGTCACGGCCAGAAGCACATTATTCTCATCCACTCCTTTTGGGTATAGCATCTTAAGCACATTGTTCACAGACTGTAATATAGTTGGTCGACGTAAAAGTTTTCTGCGTTTGGTACCGCGTCATGATGTAAAAACTACTGCTGCTATGGAAAACCAACGTTCCGGCCACGATTGCAGCGGCCTTCTTTAGACCCAGAAGAAGGCCGCTGTAATCGTGGCCGAAACGTTGGTTTTCCATAGCAGCAGTAGTTTTTACATCATGACGAAGTACTAAACCCAGAAAAATTTTATGTCGACTGACTCGAGCCGCGGAAGCCTACGCAATTATATGTACTATTGTTTGTTGGTTAGTTTTTGCAAGATGTTTTGAGTAAATCAAATCAGCCCTGGAGGGTGCATCTGGATCTAGCTTGCCAATAATCAGGTTTGCAACGTAACTGCCAAGACAGTCAGTAGTTTCATCCACAGAAATCCATATACAAGATTCTCCAACATCTTCTCGGATTCTTTGCAATGCATCACTGTAAGCTGAATCCACGTAACACTTAAGTAAAGTTGACTCTTCGGGAATAGACTGATGGCAGTACTTCTCTCAGAAAACCTCTGAAAATAGGGTTTTCTAGTTTCCGAAAGGGGATGTTTGCTGCCACAAGTGCATGACACAAATCGCTGTAGAACTAGTTTTTTTTCGGAGGATTCACCTTATTTATTGGTTAAAAGAGTTTGCTTCAATTTTGACTTTCGTTCAACATTAGCTTTATGTGTGATTCCATCTGCATGCTGAGTTAAGTGAGATTTCTTAACACTCGAAACCTAATACGAGAGAAAAGGGAAATGCAGTTTAGAGTCGCATATAAATAGTATTTCGTATTACTGAAGGATAGCGATAAAAAAGAATCCTAAGTGACAAGAAAATAAGAAGTCTCAGAAAAACATCAACTAACCACCTTGTTACATGCTTGGCAGAAAACAATTTTCCCATCTGTTGTATAATGCGGAAAATCTTGCAGCCACTGCCTTATATGAGTAGACTTTGAACTAGCTGTTTCCAGCATGGCGTAATATTCTCAAACAGAAACAAGAATTTATGTTGCACTTAGAACGTCAGTAAAACTTAAAACGTCGGTCGATACACACTGTACTGATTGGTTTTCGATGGGAAAAAGTGAACGATGACTTGTTTTTTTTTTCCCCTTTTCCTGCGGTACATGGGAGCGGTGGGGGAAGTACCGTACTCGTTGCTGGACATATGGCACCTGACAGATGGCCGCCCCTTATGAAGAAGCGAATGGATTCCACCGGTGCTTCACATGAAAACATCTCACATCTGGCAAATTATTTTTCGAACCGGAAAATTCACGTATAATACCCTTCACGAAACAGAGTAGTTTGATAGGACTGCCTGTAGACAGCAGTGAGAAAATGCGCGAGGGGCAGTAATTTAGCTGTAGAGGGCGTCTACGATTAACATTGTGATTTTTTAATCTGTTTCTTTGCGAAAATACACACCTGGTCAGAATCTTACGAAAGAAAATATTTTCAAATATAACATTTAGTACTCCCACCTTCGATTCTAATGTGTAACTCAACTTTTGACCGGTTCCCATTCGCTCACCCAAGTTAAGCACTGTCGCGCTCAGCGCGTACTTGGATGGATGACCATTCAACTGTGCCGAGTGCTGTTCGTAGTAAGGCAATCGAAGGAATTGTAAACAGTCTCTAACGACCTTCACCTTTGACAAGACGTCAAGTCATGAATTTACTTCCTTTTTGTAATCTTTGAAAACACAAGAACTCTATGTCAGATTAACGGAATAGGTACTTTTTAGGATTTTGATGCCGAAATAGGCAAAATTAGGTTTCAACGTCGAAATACGAAATTTAAGGTCCTATAGAACTAACGGTATTCGGTTTAGTTAGTCATGAAACGCGTAAGTACCAACTTATATGCAAATTGGAGCTTAGGATAAAAAAGGTTTTAACCTAGAGATCGGTGATCTATTTTTTACATATGAATAATAAAAATATAAAGAGTATTTGGTATTAACAAGGATGGCGATATAAAAAAATAAAAAAAGACCGAAGTGTTAGGCAAATACGAAGCATGAGCGCATATCAACTAGCCACCTTGCTGCACGCAGAAAGTATTTTTTTTTTTCCATCTGTCGAATAGTGTGGAATAACTTGAAGCCACTATCTTATATGATGAAACAGGCACTTCTTAGGCTATTAAAGCCGAAATGGGAACAAATAGGAATTAACGTCGAAATAGGCGTTTTTAGGTCCTATAGAGTTAACGCTATTAAGTGTAAATAGTCATGAAATGCATAAGTACAAATATTTATGCAAATAGGAACTTAAGAACAAAATAGGTTTTTACCTAAAATCCGCGGTCTAGTCATAAGTCATGCTCATGTTCTTAATCCTAACTGTATTCCGACTTATTGGTCATGTCTAATACCATGCTGTAATAGCACTACAGAAACTTTAGACTGTATACATCGGAATGGTGTGCCTATAGTGTCGCCATGAGCGCATAGGTAGTTTAGATTCTACCTTTTTTGAAGTTAACTATTAATTACTGACCAGAATGATATATCAACAAACATTTTAATTCTTATATATCTTGTAGAAGTACTCATGGATGCAAGGAATAACGAGAGAATATCTGCTATCAAATCCTCAAACATATACAGATATAGCTAACTCACAATTGCCTCAATAGTGAGTGCTACAACAACCCATACATTCACAACCCTTAGTGTAATTAAAATGTATGCCACTTCTCCATATTGCATTGTATCTCCTTTCTTCCCTACATTTTATTCAGATATCATCAGGATACAGACTAAACGAGAAGTACCACTGTTCTCGGCATTGTGACAAGAGCTTTGTGAATTAGCAGCTGTAAAAGTCTTGGTTGTACCTTGCTAATACATTGTATGCAATGTACAGACAGCTTTCTCTTCTCAAACAGTATGAAATAGTTTAGCACGAAGTCGTACTGCATGTATCAGCAATAACGGTTCAGGAAATCTCACATAATATACTGTCAAACAGAATTATGGTTAACACAGATACTGTACAGTCATTATCTGCACAAGCTTAACAACACGTCAGTGTGCTAATACATTTGTATTCTTTTTAAACCTTACTCTTTTCCACAAATCTGTGATGCCCACTTGAACAAATATAATCTGTTTAAACTGTTGCACATAATGATCTGTCATCGTTCCTGTATGGCAACATAAATTCCCAAAGGTTTTATTCAGTCTATGTTTCGGGATTGTTAGAGAGTTGAACCAAGCTGGTAACTACCTTAAATCTTTCTCTAACGTAACTCAATTGGTCTTTCATTTATACTGCTTGATTTTTAGAATAGCAGCTAAAGATTGGGCTTCACATCGTAATTTCTGGATAGTTGAATGTAGCTGATCTTCCGGTTCAAATGGAACGATGTTAATGAGATTAACAGAAATAATTTCGTTACTTATCCCCTTTACATCTTCTACATTCATGAAAGTTTCTTCCTCTACTCTAACTCCATCCGTGAATGCTGTAATTGGTGTGGCTGGTATTACCTTTGTGTTTTCGGCCCTGGCCTTTGTACTAATTGTATCAGTCTGCAACTCTACACATACCTCTTGAGAAACTGTCGTGTTTAGTTCGTCATTAATTGTTTCAATGTGACGAAAATGTTGACCTGCTGCTGCATTAACACTTTCGTTTAGTGCTGGAGTGGTTACTAACTGCTTTACCATAATTACCTGACAACTGTTCTCAGTGCTCTCATTGTGTAATACACTCTGATCCATCACTGAATCAACCTTTTCATTTTTCACAGAAGTTTCTATTTTTTTGTCGCAATTAGTTGACACCAATGCTCCATGTTCTCATTATGCAGTACGTATTGACCTATCAGGGTACCAACATTTTTACTCTCAACTGGATAAAATTTTAATTTATCTGTATTTACTACCTGGAAACTATTCTTGATGTTCTCAGAACCTGACTGGTCATCACACTATGTTCCACTACTCTAAAGGGCTATACTATTCCCAAGCTTGTAAGTATGCACTATCTGTAATATTCCTTATCATTTCCCCCGTTACTTGATACTCTCATCTTGCCTATTATAATATTAATCTTCTAGTTACATAGTACCCCCCATGAACCATGGACCTTGCCATTGGTGGGGAGCCTTGCGTGCCTCAGCGATACAGATAGCCGTACCGTAGGTGCAACCAAAACGGAGGGGTATCTGTTGAGAGGTCAGAAAACATGTGGCTCCTGAAAAGCGGCAGTAGCCTCTTCAGTAGCTGCAACGGCATCAGTCTGCATGATTGACAGATCTGGCCTTGTAGCAATAACCAAAATGGCCTTGCTGTGCTGGTACTGCGAACAGCTGAAAGCAAGGGGAAACTACCGCCGTAATTTCTCCCGAGGGCATGCAGCTTTACTGTATGGTTAAATGATGATGATGTCGTCTTGGGTAAAGTATTCCGGAGGCAAAATAGTCCCCCATTCGGATCTCTGGATAGGGACTACTCAAGAGAATGTCGTTATCAGGAGAAAGAAAACTGGCGTTCTACGGATCGGAGCATGGAATGTCAGATCCCTTATTTGGGCAGGTAGGTTAGAAAATTTAAAAAGGGAAATGGACAGGTTAAAATTAGATATAGTGGGAATCAGTGAAGTTCGGTGGCAGGAGGAACAAGACCTCTCATCAGGTGACTACAGGGTTATATACACAAAATCAAATAGTGGTAATGCAGGAGTAGGTTTAATAATGAATAGGAAAATAGGAATGGGGGTAAGCTACTACAAACAGCATAGTGAACACATTATGGGCCAAGATAGATACGAAGCCCACACCTACTACAGTAGTACAAGTTTATATGCCAACTAGCTCTGCAGATGACGAAGAAATTGAGGAAATGTATGATGAAATAAAAGAAATTATTCACATAGTGTAGGGAGATGAAAATTTAATAGACATGGGCGACTGGAATTCGAGTGTAGGAAAAGCGAGAGAAGGAAACGTAGTAGGTGAATATGGATTGGGGCTAAGAAATGTAAGAGGAAGCCGCCTGGTTTAAGAATCATGAAAGAAGTTTGTATACTTGGAAGAACCCTGGAGATACTAAAAGGTATCAGATAGATTATATAATGGTAAGACAGAGATGTAGGAACCAGGTTTTAAATTGTAAAACATTTCCAGGGGCAGATGTGGACTCTGACCACAATCTATTGGTTATGACCTGTAGATTAAAACTGAAGAAACTGCAAGAAGGTGGGAATTTAAGGAGATGGGACCTGGATAAACTGAAAGAACCAGAGGTTGTACTGAGTTTCAGGGAGATCATAATCGAACAATTGTCAGGAATGGGGGAAAGAAATACAGTAGAATAAGAATGGGTAGCTTTGAGGGATGAAGTAGTGAAGGCAGCAGAGGATCAAGAAGGTAAAAAAAAACAGGGCTAGTAGAAAACCTTGGGTAACAGTGGTAAAAGAGAACCACTTGTATGAACATCAAGAGCTCAGATGGAAACCCAGTTCTAAGCTAAGAAGGGCAAGCAGAAAGGTGGAAGGAGTATATAGAGGGTCTATACAAGGGCGATGTACTTGACAATATTATGGAAATGGAAGAGAATGTAGATGAAGATGAAATGGGAGATACGATACTGCGTGAAGAGTTTGACAGAGCACTGAAAGACCTGAGTCGAAACAAGGCCCCCAGAGTTGACAACATTCCATTGGAACTACTGACGGCCTTGGGAGAGCCAGTCCTGAAAAACTCTTCCATCTGGTGAGCAAGATGTATGAAACATGTGAAATACCCTCAGACTTGAAGAAGTATATAATAATTAAAATCCCAAAGAAACCAGGTGTTGACAAATGTGAAAATTACCGAACTATCAGTTTAATAAGCCATAGATACAAAATACTAACACGAATTCTCTAAAGACAAATGGAAAAAGTAGTAGAAGCCGACCTCGTGGAAGATCAGTTTGGATTCCGTAGAAATACTGGAACACATGAGGCAATACTGACCTTATCACTTATCTTAGAAGAAAGATTAAGGAAAGGCAAACCTACGTTTCTAGCATTTTTAGACTGAGAGAAAGCTTTTGACAATGTTGACTGGAATACTCTCTTTCAAATTCTAAAGGTGGTAGGGGTAAAATACAGGGAGTGAAAGGCTATTTACAATTTGTACAGAAACCAGAAGGCAGTTATAAGAGTCGAGGGGCATGAAAGGGAGTCAGCGGCTGCGAAGGGAGTAAGACAGGGTTGTATCCTCTCCCTAATGTTATTCAAACTGTATATTGAGCAAGCAGTAAAGGAAACAAAAGTAAAATTCGGAGTAGGTATTAAAATCCATGTAGAAGAAATAAAAACTTTGAGGTTCGCCGGTGACATTGTAATTCTGTCAGAGACAGCAAAGGACTTGGAAGAGCATAACGAGGATTAAGGAATGTAGTCGAATGAAGTAGGGTGATGCTGAGGGAATTAGATTAGGAAATGAGAAAAAGTAGTAAAGGAGTTTTGCTATTTGGGGAGCAAAATAACTGATGATGGTCGAAGTAGAGAGGATATAAATTGTAGACTGGCAATGGCAAGGAAAGCGTTTCTGAAGAAGAGAAATTTGTTAGCATCGACTATAGAGTTAAGTGTCAGGGAAACTTTTCGAAAAGTGTTGGTATGGAGTGTAGCCATGAATGGAAGTGAAACATGGATGTTAAATAATTTAGACAAGAAGAGAATAGAAGCTTTCGAAATGTGGTGCTACAGAAGAATGCAGAAAATTTTATGGGTAGATCATGAAACTAATGAGGAAGTATTCAATAGGATTGGGGAGAAGGGGAGTTTGTGGCACAACTTGACCTGAAGAAGGGATCTGTTTGTAGGACTTGTTCTGAGGCATCAAGGGATCACCAATTTAGTGTTGGAGGGCACAGTGGAGGGTAAAAATCGTAGAGGGAGACCAAGAGATGAATACACTAAGCAGATTCAGAAGGATGTAGGTTGCAGTAGGTACTGCGAGATGAAGAAGCTTGCACAGGATAGATTAGCATGGAGGGCTGCATCAAACCAGTTTTGGGACTGAAGTCCATAACAACAACAGTTACATAGTGTCTTTACTACACGCTTCACTAATAACAATACTGCTCTCCAACAATGTTTCCTTACCATTTTTATACCATTTTAGTTTAGATTATTTTACTTGAATTGCTTTTACCAGTACCTACCCTCCTATTTTTGTACTCAAACTCCTATTCGTTGATCTTCAATCTGTCTCGTTTAGACGTGTATCTCATTATGTGACAGTGCTACGCCGTTGATTTTTTTAAGTCACCAAACTAATCCTCCGTCTCAAGATGTCAGTCTCATTCCTTAACTTATTTTCTGATTCCCACATCTTTCCTCCCTCTTGTAATATTACCTCAGCTACTATTAACTTTGTATAAGTATCCCGACTCTTCACCTTCTATGTTCCACTAGTACAATTCGAAGCAATATGCACAGGCTGAATACTTCCCACCTGTGGCTCAACTGCCTCACCCATGGTGGAAAGAAGAGAGAAATTAGTAGAATACTAATGAAGACAGAAACTGAAAAAAATATAAAAAAAAACTTACGGTTACTCCCTACAAATCAAGCAGTCAGCAAAAGCACAAAAACTGTTAAAAATACGTCTGCCTCAAAAACATAAACTTCCAAGAAGAATGCACACAAATTCTACAGAATGCCAATGACACAAAAATCCATACTCAGTGTAACATCCACCATATATCACCTACTGAATATTCACTCCTGGAAGTGGAAAAAAGAACACATTGACACCGGTGTGTCAGACCCACCATACTTGCTCCGGACACTGCGAGAGGGCTGTACAAGCAATGATCACACGCACGGCACAGCGGACACAACACGAACCGCGGTGTTGACCGTAGAATGGCGCTAGCTGCGCGGCATTTGTGCACCGCCGCAGTCAGTGTCAGCCAGTTTGCCGTGGCATACGGAGCTCCATCGCAGTCTTTAACACTGGTAGCATGCCGCGACAGCGTGGACGTGAACCGTATGTGCAGTTGACGGACTTTGAGCGAGGGCGTATAGTGGGCATGCGGGAGGCCGGGTGGACGTACCGCCGAATTGCTCAACACGTGGGGCGTGAGGTCTCCACAGTACATCGATGTTGTCGCCAGTGGTCGGCGGAAGGTGCACGTGCCCGTCGACCTGAGACCGGACCGCAGCGACGCACGGATGCACGTCAAGACCGTAGGATCCTACGCAGTGCCGTAGGGGACCGCACCGCCACTGCCCAGCAAATTAGGGACACTGTTGCTCCTGGGGTAGCGGCGAGGACCATTCGCAACCGTCTCCATGAAGCTGGGCTACGGTCCCGCACACCGTTAGGCTGTCCTCCGCTCACGCCCCAACATCGTGCAGCCCGCCTCCAGTGGTGTCGCGACAGGCGTGAATGGAGGGACGAATGGAGACGTGTCGTCTTCAGCGATGAGAGTCACTTCTGCCTTGCTGCCAATGATGGTCGTATGCGTGTTTGGCGCCGTGGAGGTGAGCGCCACAATCGGGACTGCATACGACCGAGGCACACAGGGCCAACACCCGGCATCATGGTGTGGGGAGCGATCTCCTACACTGGCCGTACACCTCTGGTGATCGTCGAGGGGACACTGAATAGTGCACGGTACATCCAAACCGTCATCGAACCCATCGTTCCACCATTCCTAGACCGGCAAGGGAACTTGCTGTTCCAACAGGACAATGCACGTCCGCATGTATCCCGTGCCACCCAACGTGCTCTAGAAGGTGTAAGTCAACTACCCTGGACAGCAAGATCTAAGGATCTGTCCCCCATTGAGAATGTTTGGGACTGGATGAAGCGTCGTCTCACGCGGTCTGCACGTCCAGCACGAACGCTGGTCCAACTGAGGCGCCAGGTGGAAATGGCATGGCAAGCCGTTCCACAGGTCTACATCCAGCATCTCTACGATCGTCTCCATGGGAGAATAGCGGCGTGCATTGCTGGGAAAGTTGGATATACACTGTACTAGTGCCGACATTGTGCATTCTGTGTTGCCTGTGTCTATGTGTCTGTGGTTCTGTCAGTGTGATCATGTGATGTATCTGACCCCAGGAATGTGTCAATAAAGTTTCCCCTTCCTGGGACAACGAATTCACGGTGTTCGTATTTCAATATCCAGGAGTGTATATTACTAAAGGCCAAAAGTAATGTTCAGTGAAAAGAATAAGAACTTTAGTGATAACACCGGGGCGAATACGTCAAGCAAACAACAGAACTCTTTTACTATGCTGTCACATAAAATTATCTTTCCCAATCACAGAGCTACGCAGAATGCAATCACTTATTATAAAACATGAAATATACAGGCAAAAAATTAAGAGTTCAAAATAGTCATTCTTAGTTGATGGAGTTGCTAAGCAGAGTTTTCCATCTTAATGCCGAGCCAGAAGCCACAAATAAGATAGTATCCTAAGCAGAAAGGTCGATAGATGACGTTAATCAATGATAAAAGAAACTGATTTGCTGAAACTATGTGCGGCTGGTCCCGGTGGAGGTTGGAGTCCTCCCTCTGGCATGGGTGTGTGTGTGTGTGTGTGTGTGTGTGTTGGTACTTAGGACACTTTAGGTTGAGTATTGTGTCAGCTTAGGGACTGATGGCCTTAGCAGTTAAGTCCCATAAGATTTTACCTAAATTTTTTTTGCTGAAACGATGTAACATAATAACTTTTAATAGAAAACTGTCCGTCTTTCATTTTTCAATTATAGAGTCGTCCATGGATTCTGATCTAGGGTAGCCTTTGATAGCCTCCTGATGAACACAAGTATTGAGTAAATTACTTTCAATCTGTATGGCGCCAGTTACTGTAAACTAAATCTATCTGTAAATGAAATTGCACGCAAAGAACGTTATCAACAGTACGCAGTACGTCTTTACTATTAAATTATTTCAGACTGTGGGCAACCGGAGCCAGATTTCCACATTTGGAATGACAAGATCCGCATTGGCTGTAGAATAATCTTTATTAGAAGTCACGACTGGTTTCGTGTCAATGGAAGAAGCATGCTAAGGAGATCTGTACAAATAATAATGAAAAGTTATTTTAGAAAGAATCCTTAGCAATGATCTAATACATAAAGAGATACAGAAAGGTTGTTTTGTAGAACTTTACTTCGTAAAGAACTCCCACAGATTCTTTCTAAGAAGTCATCGTGGCAAGGTAAGGCATCAGAGCCACTTCCCATCATTCACGTCAAGTTCTACGCAAATAGGGTGCTAAAAGCAGTAGTTCATATAAAATATGAATTGGACCGAAGAAACTATATAAGAAATAAAACCTGAATATAAACTAAAAGGTCCAAACAAATCTGTTGACTAGTTTCGCACCCAGACAAATGCACAGTATGAAACCGATAAACGACAAGAGTCTTAAATGTGCCACCAGTAGGAATTTGGTTGAATGGCAGCAGGCGAGGCAGTACAGACCTCTCTGGATTGGGTAAGATGTTTGCAGGCTGCGTCAGAGGCCGCGGCTACAATATCGTAGCTATAGAAGATTTACGAAAATTACAGTCTGCTTTACGCGCTTGTAGGTAACCTGTGGTTCTTCTCCTAATATATCCTAAGGAATGTGTTAAACTCGTTTAGTGCACAATATTTTGTCAACTGCAGAACTTGTTGAGGTCACCTCGTAGGACTTACAACGTGACTTCGTTTTAGAAAATCTTTGTAGTACCATACAAAAACTTCCTGTCGCCGCCATCTTATCTCACCAAACGTCAGGCTTCACTAAAAGACGCGCTTCGCCAGTTTAGTATTTCTTATCTGGCTGTTAATGCAGTCGAATCACATTCTGTCTTCTGCGCCTAATACAACCTCTGGTAGCCATAGAGCAACATACCATTCATGTGTTCAAGCATCCGAAGGCACTCAAAATAACAAAGATGACAATCAAAACTGCCATCTCAGATGATATAGAAACCTTTCATCACGTCCACCCCAATAGACAAGAATTCTGCAGAATGTTTATTGCTAAGACATGTAGCAAGGGACATTCAAGTAATCTGTTCATAATTAGGTGCAATATACGAGAAAACACAAAAACGCATGTAGTTATGCAATCAACATTTACCATATAAAATACAAAATTAATATACGTCAGAACAGTAAATATATGAAATATAATTGATGAACATAACAAGTTGTAATATAATTAGGATAGCAACACCTTTGTAATTTCACTTAGATAACAATTTTTTGACTGCAAGATGAAAGCCAAGAATGAACAGACTGTCTAGTGTATACATTATCGTAAGTACAGAATAATAACGTAGTAAGTGGACTGACAGTTTGATATCATACAAAGTGAGTGAAGAAATTTACTGAATGACCTACAACTATTGACAATATGCTGACAATTAAAAATAACATGTCTTTAGCGACAAATAACTGGTCTTAGTAACCTGTGAGAGACAAGATAACCCTATGATTTACTGTAGGCAGAATAAGGGCAGTGTTTTCTCTTCCAGCATTTACTGTCAGCTGTACTGTATGCAGGCCATTGCGGTAAAAAATTCCCGACAGTGAGACAAATTGATGAACCAAAATTCTGGTAATATTTCACAATGGTTCACTCGAGATGGTGCCCAGATAAGCGTCTCTAATCGTCCACTAGATGATACAAAAGTGTGCGTCAAGGTTCAATCTTCTTACCGTTTATAACAGAGCACATCTCAAAGTAATATGTATGTCCTCTTCCTTATAGTACCGAGTGCCACTCATAGCTGAGAAGAACCGAAAGATGCATGAATAAAATTAGACATTGCGGTAAATAGGGATATATTCCAAGTCGGAACAGAAAATTGATTGGTAAATATATATAGTGAGATATATAGAAAGTATGTGCTTCATGAATAAAAACATGTGTATAATACCTTGAGGTATTTTATGCTGTGAAATCCTAAGATTTGTGCATATTACCTAGCTTGGAAATTACGTGAACATACTATTCATGTATAATAAAATATATCTTGTTTAGTAAAATTTTCAGCTTTACTTAATTTACACAGTGAGAAGATGGAACGGCCTGTACACTGAATAAGTACGATATAACAGAATACGTGTTAATATATTATTATTACACTGGGAACTCAGTTAATGAATGACCACAATATGGACAAAGGGAGTAGTGTAAGACCCATCTATTTAGTGCGTCTACCTAAATTGACATTAGCAACTCCAACGCTAAACTTCACCACATAAATAACATACGCCTATGGGAACTAAAGAGATAATGCCAATTGTTTTGCTAATTACTATGTATAGACACTATTAATACACGTACCATAATTACAGAAAAAACTAAATTAGTCATCCAACATGCTCATGCTCTTAATTCCAATTTATTCTGTCTTACTGATTACTTTGCCGTTTACGAACTTATTATAAGTGACATGCGAACAAGCAACAAGCGACAACTTTACCCGACAATCTTCATGCTTCTGAGACCAATATTTAAAAAATCATATTTCCAAAAAGTAATGTCCTCTGTATTTGCATCTCCGTGTTCTGCCAGGTATTTAGAGAACGCTCAGCATCATGACAATTGTCTCACTTACTTCACCCAGAATGCTTCAAGGGCAACAACAGTTCTACTGAAAACCATAGATGACATTGCTTATACACACAACATCTGTCATGTAACATATCGACCATTGAAGACTTCTTCTTGAAAAGTATCCAGTGTGCAGGTATGAGACGGAATTCATCGAACAAAAGGAAAGCTCAGATCACGTTAATTATATATCGTAAATATTCTGTAAACCTTAGACAATAAGCTTCAAATCTGCTCAAACTCTGGTGCAGAGTGAAAATTAATTGCGAATAATTACACTACTGGCCATTAAAATTGGTACACCGAGAAGAAATGCAGACGATAAACGGCTATTCATTGGACAAATATGTTATAACACAACTGACATTTGACTCCATTTCCACGCAGGTTTGGTGCATAGATCCTGAGAAATCAGTACTTAGAAGAACCACCTCTTGCCATAATAACGGCCTTGATACGCCTGGGAATTGAGTATAACAGAGCTTGGATGGCGTGT
The DNA here is from genome assembly GCF_023897955.1 of Schistocerca gregaria. Taxonomy (NCBI): domain Eukaryota; kingdom Metazoa; phylum Arthropoda; class Insecta; order Orthoptera; family Acrididae; genus Schistocerca; species Schistocerca gregaria. The sequence goes on along the minus strand of NC_064923.1, from coordinate 62,963,098 downwards.
ACGGGTACAGCTGCCCAAGCAGCTTCAACACGATACCACAGTTCATCAAGAGTAGTGACAGGCGAATTGTGACAAGGCAGTTACTCGGCCACCATTGACCAGACCTTTCCAATAGGGTAGAGCCACTCGTCGTAACACATCCAAATGTAACGTCCACTGTTCAAACTGCCGTCAGTGCGAACAAGAGGTGACCGAGACGTGTAGCAATGACACCCCATACCATCACGGTGGGTGATACGCCAGTATGGCGATGACGAATACACGCTTCCAATGTGCGTTCACCATGATGTTGCCAATCACGGGTATGACCATCATAGACTGTAAGCAAAACCTGGATTTATCCGAGAAATGATGTTTTGTTATTCGTATACGCAGGTTCGTCTTTGAGTACACCATCGCAGGCCCTCCTGCTTGTGATGCAGCGTCAAGTGTAACCGCAGCCATGGTCTCCGAGCTGATAGTCCATACTGCTGCAAACGTCATCGAACTGTTCGTGCAGATGGTTGTTGTCTTGCACACGTCCCCATCTGTTGACTCTGGGATCGAGACGTGGCTGCACGATCCGTTACAGCCATGCGGATAGGATGCCTGTCATCTCGACTACTAGTGCTACGATGCCGTTGGGATCCAGCACGGCGTTCCGTATTACCCTCCTGAACCCACCGATTCCACAGTCTCCTAACAGTCATTGGATCTCAACCAACGCGAGCAGCAATGTCGCGAAACGATAAACTGCGATAGGCAACCATCCGACCTTTATCACAGTCGGAAAAGTGATGGTTCGCATTTCTCTTCCTTACACGAGGCAATAAAACAACGTTTCACCAGCCAACGCAGGTCAACTGCTGTTTGTGTATGAGAAATAGGTTGGAAGCTTTCCTCATGTCAGCACGTTGTAGGTGTCGCCACCGGCGCCAACTTTGTGTGAATGCTTTGAAAAACTGATCATTGGCATATCACAGTATCTTCTTCCTGTCGGTTGAATTTCGCGTCTGTAACACGGCATCTTCGTGATGTAACAACTTTGTTCGCCAGTGGTGTATTATGTCGTTCGCTATGTTGGCAGATTTTTTTCTGTCAGTTTAACCATATCGTTACAATGGTTTTGCTCCCTTTGTACAACCTTCGAAGGCTACTCACATGTATTCGACTTAAGTTTCAGATCTGAACTGTGTCGACGCCACACCGCTAGGGCAGAGAGCCTCTCCGCCAGTCTGCACCCCGACCCACTCGGGCGGTCGCAGACTGCGCAAGCGGGACCTAACGGCCGGCCCTCCACGGTTTTAATCAAGACGTTGACCCCACATGTTCTGCTGAATATGCAAATGAAATTACTTAGCCCGAGCAAACGTGGCCATCGAACCGCGCCCGAGTTGGCTGGAGCAGACACCACCCCCAGCCCGGACCTCGGCAACTGGAGCCGCCGTTCTCCAGAGCACAGGGCGCGGGTAGGTCGGAAACTGGAGCGGATATGGCCGCACTTAACGCCGGCCATCTCGCCGCCTGACTTCCCATCCCATCTCCGCCAAGGAATCACAACCTGCTGCATATTAGCATGCTGCAGTCTATTCGCGTAATATCCGCTGCCAGATCATACACTAACGGTACTGTGAAAACCCCTGCCTTCCTGTCTCCATAGCGATTGTCTTGTAGTTTACTGGTTCAAATCACAAAAGGCTCATACGTACGAGGAATATGGTGTGGCTGTAATGTTTCCACCAGTGAGTCTATACGGTCCAGGAAAAATACCTACAAACAAAGTAAATACTTTTATTTGCAAACAACAAATTCTATACCATTTCATATTAGTTTATTTTAAAAATTATGTCCGGTGAATCACATGTTTCGTTGTTGACACACTGAAGGTACCGTCCCCGGAGCCGGCCACTGTGGTCGAGTGGTTTTAGGTGCTTCAGTCTGGGACAGTGCTGCTGCTACAATCGCAAGTTCGAATCCTGCCTAGGGCATGGTTATGTGTGATATTGAAAGGTGGCTACACTCTGTCTCAGCGCCAGACATTGCGCCAAAGAGTATTATTCAGCTGCCTCCACTGGCAGTTGCCGCTGAGAAGTTGGAGAGAGTAGCAGTAGTTCTGAGGTAGGCGTGATCTGTGCTTGTTGAGACGTCGATAGAGTACTGGTTGTTCTGTTGGGCAAGACACCATATTTTATTCGATTGGGGATGTTGTAATGATCAGAGTGTATTTTTCATCAGTATATATGCAGGTAATGAATTTTTTATCTTTATTTATTTCAAACTTCCTAACTAACAATGCCTCTTGCTCACAGGTTCAGTCAACAAAGCATCTGGCTTGTGTTCATGTATTAGAGTGTAATTCTGGTTTCTATGTGCAATCATAGTATTTCTGGTTTTTTTAATTACTTCATTGTAAATAGCGTTTAAAGCATCTTGTTGTATTGAGGAAGAACCGTGCCAGATGTGTATGTTGAATCACGCTTCCACACACAGAACAGTTACACTTATACTTTGTTGTTTCGTAGCTTTTATAGTTGCTGGGGACTTAATTAATTAATTTTATTAACGTAAATTTCCTTTCATTCTTTGTTGTTATTATGTGCAGTCAGATTGCGTAGCAATATTATTGAGGGCCAACCGGTTACGAGACTGCGTAACCGGACAAACACTGACAAAAATTAAAATTATTAGCATTTAATATTAATTAAGCCCCCATGCAATATCCTTGGGTTAGTTAGGTTTAAGTAGTTCTAAGTCTAGGGGACTGATGACCTCAGATGTTAAGTCCCAAAGTGCTTAGAGCCATTTGAACCTTCCCCGGATGTCCTTCACAGTTCTCCATGTCATTTCCGATGTTGTGGCAACCACTTCCTAAGTATTTGCTTCCTTAAGTGCTGTGCTATGACGCGACGTTTGTAAATTTGATCCTTAAAGCGACACCTAAAGAAAAAAAGCAAGGTGATGAATGGGGTGACCATGTCTCTCCGCGATGACCGAAGACGTCGACGAAGCAACCATCTGAAAATTCTTTGAGAACGCTGTGAAGTGTGATCTTAGGCTTTTTGGAACTAGATTTCTCTCGCTTTACGAACGCGGAATATTGGTTTAACGTAGGTTACAGCAAGGTCTCTACCATGCGACAGCCGCCATTTGAAAAAATCGTTACATTTCGCGATCTTCATTGAGAAATACGGACCTCACACACTAGATTCAGTAACAGCGCATCAGACTGTCACACGATGAGTATGAAGCACTCGTTGTTAAAGTTACAGAGGGTGTTCTGCTGTCCAATGGCGGAAATTCTGGTTATTTATAGTACCTGATCGATGCTGCGCCTAGGAGAGTATTCTGGAGAATTTCGTCACACACATCTTTGCGAATTTCACAATCTCTCTCACTTAATTCTTGAGTAACGATCATTTTCTATCGGTGTATGTGAAGATCTGTGTGCAGGATTTTTCCTACACTCCTGTCGGACGATCCCAGCACAGCAACTGCATCTTTAAGTGTAGGACGCTTTGCAGAAAAAAAATATATCCTTGTTCAAAATAATCGTTCCCTAATTTAGTTGTACAATTACGAGATAAGTACGTAATTTTTTTGTAATTTCCTTAAATTACAAGTGAGAATGTTTTGCTTACGTAACTTATTTTGTAGTAAATCAGAGTTTGTGGCTCATACGTCTGCCAAAGAATGCGTTATTTCTTAATTTCATTGTTGATTAGCTCAAATAAAAGTGCATTTTTGAGAAATCTCGAAAGCTGCAATTGCCCTTCACATAATTTACGAGCAGGTTGTAGTAGATTGGGGTTATTGATTTAGTTATTGTAGCAGATATTGTAATGTATTGTGTTACATATAGTTGTCTCTTAAATGACAATACGAGTATATATTGCCTGCCGGTTTCGTAAATTAACTCTGTTTTGAACTTTTCTAACAATTATAACTAACCTCAAAACGTTTCAAGAAACTAATAATTTATATCACAAATTTTTGTGTTGTCTAGATTTTTGTACTCCCTTCAGTTCTTTTGTTCACTGTTGTTTAATGCACTGCACCAACCAAAATGCAGCCTCAATGTGAATGCTGTTCTCGACCACAGGATGACTTGGTTGACGTTCGTTAGAGTTGGGAATCACCCATACTACTGTCAAACGATTGGCAGCTGCTACGAACTAGATTATTGGAATAGCTCCTGAGAGGCGTCCACCTGTGATACAGGTAGCAGAGGTACCTAGAGTACTATCCTCTCCTGTGGATCCTCTCACCTTTGCAGAAAGTACAGGATCATTACTCGTCCACTTGAGTGCGAATGGCGTGTCAGTGGTAGCCGTAGGTATCCTGTACAGCATGGACAGGGACCAAGGAGGACTTGGGGTGTTGTACCGATCCTCCTAACCGACAACTCTGAGGTGCTGTCTTTCACTGAAACTGAAACTGAACTAGTGGGACTCACGTCACCTAGTTTGGGGAAATCTGTTTTGTCCAGTGTCAAGAGAAAGCAAAGGCAAAAGGATAGGGGTCTATCAATCGTCGGCAGTTCACACGTACAGAGAATGACGGCACCCTTAGGGAAATAGAAGCAAGGGATAGGACAAGACACAAGGGGCACTCACTGTGCTTGCCTGGGGGGTAGGAGGGGGGTGCTCATTAAACATGTTGAAGAGGCTATTACAGCAGCCATTGAGGGAACAGGGTGCAACCAGCTGCAGATTGTGGCACTCGTTGGGACAAATAATGACTATCGTCTGGGGTCTGAGGTCATACACGGGTCATACACGACTGGCAAAGAAGTTAGGGAAGACCAGCTTTGATCATGGAGTTCCAACGAAGCTCAGAATTTGCAGCAGTGTCCACAGGGCTTATCGTGCCCCTTTCGTTCTGAATCGAGTGGGTTGGCTGAACCAGAGACTTCAAAAATTATGTGCTCCACAAGGTTGAGAACTAAAGAATCCCCATAAACGGATCAGGTGTTTCCATCCAATGCAGATAACGATAGTTGTAGGAAACCCAGAAATATTAGGGTAAAACGCAAAAAAAGGCCTTCCACAATTGACAGTATTAAAATCTTAATGGTAAGCTGCCAAAGCATCCACGTGGAAGTGCCATGTTGTTGTTGTGGTATTCAGTCCTGAGACAGGGTTGATGCAGCTCTCCATGCTAATCTATCCTGTGCAAGCTCCTTCATCTCCCAGTACCTACTGCAGCCTACATCCTTCTGAATCTGCTCAGTATATTCATCTCTTGGTCTCCCTCTACGATTTTTACACTCCACGCTGCACTCCCATTGCTAAATTTGTGACCCTTGATGCCTCAGGACATGTCCTACCAACCGATCCCGTCTTCTAGTCAAGTTGTGCCACAAACTTCTCTTCTCCCCAATTCTATTCAATACCTCCTCATTAGTTACGTGATCTACCCACCTAATCTTCAACATTCTTCTGTAGCACCACATTTCGAAAGCTTCTATTCTCTTCTTGTCCAAACTGTTTATCGTCCATGTTTCACTTCCATACATGACTACACTCTATACAAATACTTTCAGAAATGACTTCCTGACACTTAAATCTATACTCGATGTTAACAAATTTCTCTTCTTCAGAAACGCTTTCCTTCCCGTTGCCAGTCTACATTTTATATCCTCTATACTTCGACCATCATCAGTTATTTTGCTCCCCAAATAGCAAAAGTCCTTTACTTTAAGTGCCTCCTTTCCTAATCTAATTCCCTCAGCATCACCCTACTTCATTCGACTACATTCCATTATCATCGTTTTGCTTTTGTTGATGTTCATCCTTTCAAGACACTGTCCATTCCGTTCAACTGCTCTTCCAAGTCCTTTGCTGTCTCTGACAGAATTACAATGTCATCGGCGAACCTCAAAGTTTTTATTTCTTCTCCATGGATTTTAATACTTACCCCAAAATTCAGAATTTTGAAGAAAGTATTCCAGTCAACATTGTCAAAACCTTTCTCTAAGTCTACAAATGTTAGAAACGTAGGTTTGCCTTGCCTTAATCTTTCTGCTAAGATAAGTCGTACGGTCAGTATTGCCTCACGTGTTCCAACGTTTCTACGGAATCCAAACTGATCTACCCCGAGGTCGGCTTCCACCAGTTTTTCCATTCGTCTGTAAATAATTCGTGTTAGTATTTTTCAGCTGTGACTTATTAAACAGTTAGTTCGGTAATTTTGACATCTGTCAACACTTGCTATCTTTGGGATTGAACTATTATATTCTTTTGGAGTGTGAGGGTATTTCACCTGTCCCGTAAATCTTGCTAACCAGATGGTAGAGTTTTGTCAGAACTGGCTCTCCCAAGGCCGTCAGTAGTTCTAATGGAATGTTGTCTACTCCTGGGGCCTTGTCTCGACTCAGATCTTTCAGTGCTCTCTCAAACTCTTCACGCAGTATCGTATCTCCCATTTCATCTTCATCTACATCCTCTTCTATTTCCATAATTTGTCCTCAAGTACATCGCCCTTGTATAGACCCTCTGTATACTCCTTCCACCTTTCTGCTTTCCCCTCTTGGATTAGAACTGGGTTCCCATCTGGGCTCTTGATATTCATACAAGTGGCTCTCTTTTCTCCAAAGGTCTCTTTAATTTTCCTGTAGGCTGTATCTATCTTACCGCTAGTGAGATAAGCCTCTACATCCTTACATTTGTCCTCTAGCCATGCCTGCTTAGCCATTTTTCACTTCCTTTCGATCTCATTTTTGAGACGTTTGTAATCCTTTTTTGCCTGCTTCATTTACTGCATTTTTATACTTTCTCCTTTCATCAACTATATTAAATATTTCTTCTGCTACGCAAGGTTTTCTGCTAGCCCTCGTTTTTTTACCTACTTGATGCTCTGCTGCCTTCACTACTTCATCCCTCAGAGCTAGCCATTCGTTTTCTACTTTATTTCTTTCCCCCATTCGTGTCGATTCTTCCCTTATGCTCTCCATGAAACTCTGTACTACCTCTGATTTAATTAGCTTATCCGGGTCCTATGTCCTTAATTCCTCACGTTTTTGCAGTTTCTTCAGTTTTAATCTACTGTTCATAACCAATAGATTGTGGTCAGAGTCCACATCTGCCCCTGGAAATGTCTTACAATTTAAAACCTAGTTCCTATATCTCTTTCTTACCATTATATAATCTATCTGATACCTTTTATTATCTCCAGAGTTCTTCCACGTATACAATCTTCTTTTATGAATATTGAACCAAGTGTTATCTATGATTAAGTTATGCTGTGTGCAAAATTCTAACAGACGGCTTCCTTTTTCATTTCTTAGCCCCATTCCAATTCAGCTACTATATTTCCTTATCTCCCTTTTCCTACTGTCGAATTCCTGTCACCCATGACTATTAAATTTTCATCTCCCATCACTACCTGAATAGTTTCTTTTATCTCATCACACATTTCTTCAATTTCTTCATCATCTGCAGAGGTAGTTGGCATATAAACTTGTAATACTGTAGTAGGAATTGGCTTCGTGTCTGTCTTGGCCACTATAATCCGTTCACTATGCTGTTTGTAGTAACTTACCCGCACTCCAATTTTTTTATTCATTATTAAACCTACTCCTGCATTACCCCTATTTGATTTTGTATTTATAACCCTGTATTCACCTGACAAGAAGTCTTGTTCCTCCTGCCACCGAACTTCACTAATTCCCACTAAATCTAACTTCAACCTCCATTTCCCTTTTCAAATTTTCTAACCTACCTGCCCGATTAAGGGATCTGACATTCCACTCTCCGATCCGTAGAATGCCCCGTTTTCTTTCTCCTGACAACGACATCCTCTTGAGTAGTCCCCGCCCGGACATCCGAATGGGGGAGTATTTTACCTCCGGAATATTTTACCCAAGAGGATGCCATCATAATTTAATCATACAGTAAAGCTGCATGCCCTCGGGAAAAGTTACGGCCGTAGTTTCCCCTTGCTTTCAGCCGTTCGCAGTACCAGCACAGCAAGGCTGCTTTGGTTAATGTTACAAGGCCTGATCAGTCAATCATCCAGACTGTTGCCCCTGCAACTTCTGAAAAGGCTGCTGCTCCTCCTCAGGAACCACACGTTTGCCTGGCCTCTCAACAGATACCCCTCCGTTGTGGTTGCACCTACGGTACGGCTATCTATATCGCTGAGGCACGCAAGCCTCCCCACCAACGGCAAGGTCCATTGTTCATGGGGGAGGAGGAGTGCCATAGTTTGAACAATTTACAAAAAGCCGTAAAACACGCGTAATGCTAGGTACAGAGAGCTTGTTGAAAAATGAAATTGATATCAGTGAGAGTTATGGGGAAAGCTTTAGTGTACATCGAAACGATAGGCAAATCGGAAATAGAGGTGGCGTATTTGACGCAGTAGACAAGAAACTCAAATCCACCTAAACATAAATTGAAGCTGCATGTGAGATCGTTTCGGCAAGACTCAGTATAAGGGGTGGCCATAAAATGATTGCGGTACTCTTCCATCGACCAGCAGGCTTATAACCTGATGTAACCGTAACTTTAGAGAAAACCTTTAGAGATAACCTTATGTAACCGTAAATTTAGAGAAAACCTTAGGTCACTTGTACATAAGTTCCGCTGTCATGCTGCAGTCATCTGTAGGTACCTAGACCATCAAAAGGTTAACTAGAAAGACCATGGTAGATTTCATAACAAATCCTGTGAAACATTAGACTGTCTTCTCTGAAAACTAGCTGCAACAGAAAGCTAGGATACCCACACCTGACAGAAATATATAGTATCCAATGGCAACCAATAGACCTGACATATTTGAGAATGTCCACATTGAAACTGATACCAGTGACCATGACGTAGTTGTGGCAGCAATGATTACCAAAGTATAAAGGACAACTAATATAACAGAAAGATATATATGTTTACCAAACAAGATAGAAAGTCAGTAGAGTTATATCCCAGTGAGGAAATTGAGACTTTCAACACAGGACAGGAGCATGTAAGAGAACTATCGCTCAAGTTTTATAGAATAGTTAACCATGCACTGGACGGATACACTATGAAATCAAAAGTATCCGCACACATGGCTGAAAATGACTTACAGTTTTGTGGCCCCAACCATCTTTAATGCTGGAATTCAATATGATGTTGGCCCACCGTTAACCTTGATGACAGTTTTCACTCTCGCAGGAATACATTGAATCAGTTGCTGGCAGGTTTCTTGGGGAATGGCAGCCCATTCTTCAAGGAGTGTTGCGATGTCGGTCGGTGAGGTCTTGCACGAAGTCGGCGTTCCAAAACATCCCAAAGGTGTTCCATAGAATTCAGGTCAGCACTTTCTGGAGGCCAGTCCATTACAGGGATGTTATTGTTGTGTAACCATTCTGCCACAGGACGTGTATTATCAATAGGTGCTCGATCGTGTTGAAAGATGCAGTCGCCATTCCGAATTGCTTTGCAACTGCCGGAAGCAAGATTATCGTTAAAACAGCAATATAGGCCTGCTGTGCTGTGATAGAACCTAGCAAAACAAGAAGGCGCAATCCCCCTCCAAGAAAAACACGGTCACACCACTACACGATTGCCTCTGAATTTTGCTGTTGGCACTATACACGCTGGCACATGACGTTCACCGGGCATTCGCCAAGCCCACAACCTGTCATCAGATCTCCACACAGTGTATCGTGATTCTTCACTCCACACAACGTTTTCCACTGTTCCGTCGTCAAATGGTGACGCTTCTTACACCAAGCGAGACGTCGTTTGGCATTTACCAGCGTGATGTGTGGCTTATGAACAGCCGCTCGATCATGAAATCAAATTTCTCTCAACATCCACCAAACACTAATAGTACTAGCAGTTAATCGTGATGCAGTTCGGAATTCCTGTGTGACGGTGTGCATAGATGACGGCCTATTACACGTTACGACCTTCTTCAACTGTCGCCGGCCCCTGTCCATCAACAGATAAGGTCGGCCTGTTCACTTTTGTTCTCTACGTGTCCCTTCACGTTTCCACTTCACTATCGCACAGGAGACAGAGAACCTAAGTTTCTTTAGGAATGTGGAAATCGAAATCTCGAATACAGACGTATGACGTAAGTGACACCCATCACCTGACCAAGTTCGAAGTCCGTGAGTTCCGAGGAGCACTGCATTCTGCCCTCTCACGATTTGTAATGACAATTAAGGTCGCCGATATGGAGTAAACGGCATTAGGTGGCAGCTCAGTGCACGTAATATGAAAAACGTACGTTTTTGGGGATGTCTGGATACATTTGATCACATAATGTACGTACCCGTAGAACATACTGAGAGAGAACCTTCTTGCAATATAATCACTGTAAAAGAACTTCCAAAGAAAAGGAAATGACTGGATACTAGGTGTAGAACGAAGTGAGATTCTGAAGAAAACGCGTTTGGGTCTCCAACAAGTAGTACATGATGCCGTCAGTGACTTGACTACCGTAGCAGAATATTGTCAAATAATATTTGACAAATCACAAGCAATTTCTGATAGTTTGTAAAGGCCATTAGTGGCACCATATTTAGTGTCTAGCGAATGAGACAGGACTAAAATTGAGTGTAGCTAAGCAAAAGCTGGAATGCTTACCGTTTTAAAATGCTCCTTTACAAAGGAAAATCCAGGAGTATTGCACCAATTTAATCCTCGGACCACTCAAAAGATGAATGAAATAAGTACTAGTGCCAATAATTCTGAGAAGCAACTGCAATCGATTAAAACTGAACAAAGCTCCAGGGCCCAATGGAATCCCTGTCAATTCTATACTTAATTTGCGGCTGAACTGGCAGACTCTTGAAGACAGACGTAAACTATCCTGAGAAATCCATGAAATGTATTCGCAATTCCGATTATGGACGACCATTAGATGTATAATGGTATGACGACAGTGGAAATTTGTTGTAGACTGTTACTCAACCCGGATTTCCCTCTTGTCGTCACTCGGAATAACATAGACACTGCAGTATAGCATCACGCGAAAGTCTGTCAGCAAAGTTTCAAGAACCTGCTTTAAATGATTACTCTAGGAATGTGAGGATAAAATTAGAATAATTACTGCACGCACAGAGATATTCAGACAATCATTCTTCCCGCAATTCATACGCGAATGGAAGGGGAAGACGCTCTGACAGGTGATACAATGGGACATACCCTTTGCTTAGCACCTTAACAGTGGTTAGCAGTGTATAGATGTGGAAGCAGATTACTGGATGGAAGCTCTCACTCACACCACAGCTTTCACCTTATTACAGTCCGATGTCGGCCTGTGGATTTGCTTTTAGAGCAGAATCTGATGCTCTAATGTTTGATAGCAAAACTCGAATAGTTATTTTATCAGGAACAGTAACATGTTGGCCAAGTTCGAACCGAACGCGAAATGTTCGCTGAGGAGTAATCGCTGCACTATCATTATGAGCCCACTTCTCCACAACAAATGCACAATGCTCACCCAGTCACCTAGCCAAGCCATTGGGCCTACTAAAAATGGCACGTATACGACTGTCGATCGGTATCCCCTGCACTTCAGTATCTCAGCCACAGTTCACACAGCGGCCTCTCTAACTAGGAGAGGTCATTTGCCGGACCTCGTATAATGATAATACATGTTCAGTCTTGATATCAAATGTATTTAAGTGCTTTGTAAGATTTTACTAGTTTCTGCTGATACCAGAATCTGTCTAAAAGGTAATTATAACGAATGGCGTGCACCTCACGTCTTTATAACATCTAAGATAGTGTTACTGTGTTTCCCAGTCCGAAGGATGGTGTGATGAAGATCGCAGTGCTACTTTGTACCAATCAAGTTCCTTCCTCTGTATCAAAGTATTGCAACACATTTCCACTTCTACCTGCTTACTGTGGTCAAGCCTATATCTCTCTCTAGAGTTTCAGCTTAGTTTTGTTTCACTGTATTTTTGTTACCTTTTGGTGTATCGCTTCTTTTTACAGCACTGAGATTTTGTTACGTTTTGGCCGTTCAGCTTATTTTTGAGCAATTTCCTTCTGTTAGTTGTTGGTGGATCAGCTCGCTGTTGCAGCAGTGAGTCTCTGTTACCATTTGGTCGATACTACTTGTTGATGTATTCCACTTCTGCAAAGGGCTATGCTTCAACCATATACATTTAAAGAAGATTTCTGAATACTTAAATTAACATCACATGTTAATAAATATCTCATTATCAGAAGCTCTTTTCTTATTATTCCTTGGCTGGGTACACTGACTAATCAAATAAATATATATATATATATATATATATATATATATATATATATATATATATATATATATATATATATATATATTAGTGGGAAGTAATCCTCACAGTGTCAGGGGAGAGTGTCATTTTATGAGTACCTTTTCCAGATACTGATGTCTTTCAAAATCAAAGCCTTTAAAATTTTGAGAACAAACGTATTTATTGTTCTTAATGGTTCCTTATACCAGTTTACATAACTGTTTAGAATTATACCGTACAGCATAACTCAAAATGTAAATCTTAGTACCATGAACCATGGACCTTGCCGCTGGTGGGGATGCTTGCGTGCCTCAACGATACAGATAGCCGTAGCCTAGGTGCAACCACAACGGTGGGGTATATGTTGAGAGGCCAGGCAAACATGTGGTTCCTGAAGAGGGGCAGCAGCCTTTTCAGAAGTTGCAGGGGCAACAGTCTGGATAATTGACTGATCTGGCCTTGTAACAATAACCAAAGCAGCCTTGCTGTGCTGGTACTGCGAACGGCTGAAAGCAAGGGGAAACTACGGCCGTAACTTTTCCCGAGGGCATGCAGCTTTACTGTATGATTAAATTATGATGGCATCGTCTTGGGTAAAATATTCCGGAGGTAAAATACTCCCCCATTCGGATCTCCGGGCGGGGACTACTCAAGAGGATGTCGTTATCAGGAGAAAGAAAACTGCCGTTCTACGGGTCGGAGCGTGGAATGTCAGATCCCTTAATCGGGCAGGTAGGTTAGAAAATTTAAAAAGAGAAATGGATAGGTTAAAGTTAGATATAGTGGGAATTAGTGAAGTTCGGTGGGAGGAGGAACAAGACTTGTGGTCAAGTGACTACAGGGTTATAAACACAAAATCAAATAGGGGTAATGCAGGAGTAGGTTTAATAATGAATAGGAAAATAGGATTGCGGGTAAGCTACTACAAACAACATAGTGAACGCATTATTGAGGCCAAGATAGATACGAAGCCCACACCTACTACAGTAGTACAAGTTTATATGCCAACTAGCTCTGCAGATGACAAAGAAATTGAAGAAATGTATGATCAAATAAAAGAAATTATTCAGATAGTGAAGGGTGACGAAAATTTAATAGTCATGGGTGACTGGAATTCGGTAGTCGGAAAAGGGAGAGAAGGAAACGTAGTAGGTGAATACGGACTGGGGCAAAGAAATGAAAGAGGTAGCCGCCTGGTAGAATTTTGCACAGAGCCCAACTTAATCATAGGTAGCACTAGGTTCAAGAATCATAAAAGAAGGCTGTATACATGGAAAAACCCTGAAGATACTAAAAGGTATCAGATAGATTATATAATGGTAAGACAGAGATTTAGGAAGCAGGTTTTAAATTGTAAGACATTTCCAGGGGCAGATGTGGACTCTGACCACAATCTGATGGTTATGACCTTCATAGTAGATTAAAACTGAAGAAACTGCAAAAAGGTGGGAATTTAAGGAGATGGGAACTGGATAAACTAAAAGAACCGGAAGTTGTACGAAGTTTCAAGGAGAGCATAAGGGTGCAATTGACAGGAATTGGGAGAAAGAAATACAATAGAAGAAGAATGGGTAGCTTTGAGGGATGAAGTACTGAAGGCAGCAGAGGATCAAGTAGGTAAAAAGACGACGGTTAGTAGAAATCCTAGGGTAACAGAAGAAATATTGAGTTTAATTGATGAAAGGAGAAAATATAAAAATGCAGTAAATGAAGCAGGCAAAAAGGAATACAAACGTCTCAAAAATGACATCGACCGGAAGTGCAAAATGGCTAAGCAGGGATGGCTAGAGGACAAATGTAAGGATGTAGAGGCTTATCTCACTAGGGGTAAGATAGATACTGCCAACAGGAAAATTAAAGAGACGTTTGGAGAAAAGAGGACCACTTGTATGAATATTAAGAGCTCAGATGGAAACCCACTTCTAACCAAAGAAGGGAAAGCAGAAAGGTGAAAGGAGCATATAGAGCGTCTATACAAGGGCGATGTACTTGAGTACAATATTATGGAAATGGAAGAGGGTGTAGATGAAGATGAAATGGGAGATACGATACTGCGTGAAGAGTCTGACAGAGCACCTGAGTCGAAACAAGGCCCCTGGAGTAGACAACATTCCATTGGAACTACTGACGGGCTTGGGAGAGCCAGTCCTGACAAAACTTTACTATCTGGTGAGCAAGATGTATGAGACAGGCGAAATACCCTCACACTTCAAGAAGAATATAATAATTCCAATCCCAAGAAAAGCAGGTGTTGACAGATGTGAAAATTACCGAGCTATCAGGTTAATAAGACACAGCTGCAAAATACTAACGCGAGTTCTTTACAGACGAATGGAAAAACTAGTAGAAGCCGACCTCGGGGAAGATCAGTTTGGATTCCGTAGAAATGTTGGAACACGTGAGGCAATACTGACCCTAAGACGTATCTTAGAAGCTAGATTAAGGAAGGGCAAACCTATGTTTCTAGCATTTGTAGACTTAGAGAAAGCTTTTGACAATGTTGACTGGAATACTCTCTTTAAAATTCTGCAGGTGGCAGGGGTAAAATACAGGGAGCGAAAGGCTATTTACAATTTGTACTGAAACCAGATGGCAGTTATAAGAGTCGAGGGACATGAAAGGGAAGCAGTGGTGGGGAAGGGAGTGAGGCTATCCCCGATGTTATTCAATCTGTATATTGAGCAAGAAGTGCAGGAAACAAAAGAAAAATTCGGAGTAGGTTTTAAAGTCCATGGAGAAGAAATAAAAACTTTGAGGTTCGCCGATGACATCGTAATTCTGTCAGAGACAGCAAAGAACTAGGAAGAGCAGTTGAAAGGATTGGATAGTGTCTTGAAAGGAGGATATAAGGTGACCATCAACAAAAGCAAAACGAGGATAATGGAATGTAGTCGAATTAAGTCGGGTGATGCCGAGGGAATTAGTAGTTTAGGAAGTGAGACACTTAAAGTAGTAAATTACTTTTGCTATTTGGGGAGCAAAATAACTGATGATGGTCGAAGTAGAGAGGATATAAAATGTAGACTGGCAATAGTAACAAAAGCGTTTCTGAAGAAGAGAAGTTTGTTAACATCGATTATAGATTTAAGTGTCAGGAAGTCATTTCTGAAAGAAGCTTGCACAGGATAGAGTAGCATAGAGAGCTGCATGAAACCAGTTCAGGGCTGAAGACCACAACAACAACAACAACAACAACAACAGTACTGAATGTGACTATTCGCGAAATATCGTATTCTATATATCTTTAAATATTATCTTATTAATGATGTTTGTTGTCAATAAACACACGAATTCCGTTTCTTTTTATTGCCGTGTTCGTAAAGTACGCTTTCTCACTGTGAGCGCAGAGTTGGTATTGCTATAACTGATTGCTATTGCTAAAACTGTGTCAAAATATATTTCTAGGATATGGAACCTAACTAAACATCAGAAAGGTATATGCTATAAAAGTTAACAACAGTTGTTTTTCTTATTTCCACAATACTCGAAAATAGAGTACGTTTTCGGTTGACTTTAGGTTGGGACTTTGGGCAGGCTAATCTGTTACAAGAATGTTACTGTCCACAGACCATTGCCTCAAGGAGTCCCCTTTATGACACTTGGGGTTGCAATCCAGGTACAGTCATAGTCTCTGGAGTGTTTTTCTACTGTACGCAGTGCCCACTATTACAAGATTTGTTCGTACCAGTCAACATTTAGAGTTTTTTTGAAGCGCAGTAAGGGGACTACACCCTCACTGTTAAAAGCAGTCCCATACCATAACAGCAGTTTCTATTTACTTCACTGGTGGCACTACATACGATGGCAGTTAACATTTTCCTGCCATTCGACAAACTTCCGTCGGATTGCAGCAGCGTATAGGGTATTCATCACTCTAAATCATCTCTTCTGCAGTCATGCAGTATCCATCAGCGCCGCTCTTTACACCACCTGAAGTACTGGGTGCGGAAATGTGTAGCTGATGAAGAACTGCTCGACCACTGCACCCATTTTTAGCTTCCTACGCACAGTCATTGTGATACTTGGACTGCTGGCAGCACTTTGGAACTGACGAGTCAGTCTTTCCACTGATTAAACTGGACTGAAACTTTCCTGGCAGATTGAAACTGTGTGTTGGCCGGATACTCGAACCCTGGAACTTTTCCTTTCGGGTGCAAGTGCTCTACCATCTGAGCTACCCAAGCACCACTTACACCGTATATCCTCACAGCTTTACTTCCATCAGTTCCTCGTCTCAACCCAGGTCCGGCCATCCTGGTTTGGGTTTTCCGTGATTTCCCTAAATCTCTCCAGGCAGATGCCATGGTGGTTCCTTTGAAAGGGCACAGCCGACTTCCTTCCCTGTCCTTCCCTGATCCGATGAGACTGATGACCTCGCTGTCGGGTCTCCTCCCTCAAACAACCCAACCCATTACCTAGTCTCCTACCTTCCAAACTTCACAGAAGCTCTCCTGCGTACCTTGCAGGACTAGCACTCCTGGAGGAAAGGATATTGCGGAGACATTGCTTAGCCACTGGACCTTTTACAACGTCATCCACAGAGCTCGACCGCTCCTGTCCGTAAGTACATGACATCTGCCCGGTCTTGCACTAGCTTTGCGTCGTGTTTCACCTTCGCTGTCACATCACCAGCAACCGACTTTGGCAGCTTTGGGAAGGTTGAAATGTTCCTGAAGGATTTGTTGCTCAAAAGACATCCATTTACTATAATGAGACTTTCACTCTGCAGCGGAGTATGCGCTGATATGAAACTTCCTGACAGCGCACACAACGTTGCAGAGTGAAAGTCTCATTCTGGAGATATCACCTAGGCTCTAGCTAAGCCATCTCGCCTCAATATCCTTTTTTCCAGGATTGCTAGTTCTGCAAGGTTCGCAGAAGAGCTTGTGTGAAGTTTGGAAGATTGGAGACGAGGTACTGGCAGAAAAGAAGCTGTGAGGACGGGTCGTCAGTCTTGTTTGGGTAGCTCAGTTGGTAGAGCACTTGCTGGCGAAAAGCAAAGGTCCCCAGTTCGATTCTCTGTCCCGTACAAAGTTTTAAGCTGTCAGGAAGATCCATTGGCTAGTCCACGTTCCAAGTCTTTGAGCTCTCCTGTCGGTCGCTGAGGCAGAGCGGTTCTAAGCGCTTCAGTCCGGAACCGCGCTGCAGCTACGGTCGCAGTTTCGAATCCTACCTAGGGTTTGGATGTGTCTTTTGTCCTTAGGTTGCTTAGGTTTAAGTAGATGCTCAGATGTTAAGTGCCAGAGCCATTTGAAGCATTTTTTTTTTTTTTAAGCTCTTCTGACCGACATATTCTACTGCCACTGCTTCCCTACTGACAAGACAATACTCGCCGCCTTTTTTTTTTAAATTCTATACTAGCGGGTCCATGTCTCGTGGTATCTAGGGACCAGTTCCACGTTACATATGGTGTCCAGATACTTTTCTATTTGCGTATCGTTCTTCAGATGATGCTTCACAATAGATAACGAGTTCGTAGACAAAAATCTTATAATAGTACCAGTATTACCTGTCAAGTCATGAAAATAGCAGGTAAAGGTCTCAGTGAGGTTATAACACTGTAGATAGTTGACTATAATAGTAGTTTCACTTTAAAATGTACCCCCATAAATGATTTCAATGTGAATGTTTTAAATTGTGCTAATGGAAAACAATCTGTTTCTACCTCTACATACATCTACATATATATTCCACTAGCCACCAAGCGGTGTGTGGCGGAGGGCACAATTCGCGCCAAAGTCATATTCACCCCCTTCTGTTCCATTCGCAGGTCGTACGAGGAAAAACGACTGTCCGAACGCCTCAGTACGATCTCTAATTTCCCTTATCCTTCAATGGTGATCAACGCGCGATTTGAAAGTTGGTGGTAATAATATATGCTCTACATCCTCGGCGAAGATCGGATTTCGGAATTTAGTGAGCAGCCCCTTCCATTTAGCGGTCGTCTGTCTGCAAGTGTATCCCACTTCTAACTATCTATGAGATTTGTAACACTCTCGCGATGGCTAAATGTACCAATGACGAATCTTGCCAATCTTCTTTGAACCTTTTCAATCTCTTGAATCAGACCCAACTGGTAAGGGTCCTACACAGACGAGCAATACTCCAAGACTGGACGAACTAACGTATTGTAAGCTATGTCCTTTGTTGAAGGACTGCATCGCTGCAGGATTCTACCAACAAACCACAGTCTAGAGTTGTCCTTGCCCGTACTTGTGTAATCTGATCATTACATTTGAGATCATTTCAAATAGTCAAACCCATATACTTGACGGATGTGACCGCTGCAAAAGACTGGGCATTTATTATGTACTCGTATAGTAATGGGGATTTTCGCCTTGTTATACGCAGTAGGTTACACTTACTAATATTGAGACGTAACTGCCAGTCACTATACAACGCCTTAATTTTCTGCAAATCCTGATTGACTTGTTAACAACTTTCATGTGAATCTACTTTCCTGTAGACAACAGCATCATCGGCAGACAGTCAAATGCCGATGTCAATACCATCTACAAGATCATTTATGTGAATCGTAAAATGCAGCGGACCTATTACGCTACCCTGGCGCACACCTGTAATTGAGCTTGTTTCTGTTGAAGTCGCCCTATTCAGGACTACATACTGCTTTCTGTCTGTTAGATGAGATCAAAAGTATCCGGACACCCCCTAAACGAAGTTTTTTTATTGGGTGCATTGTGCTACCACCTACTGGCAGGTACTCCGTATCAGCGACCTCACTAGTCATTAGACATCGTGGTAGAGCATAATTGGGTGCTCCGTGGTAGTTACGGACTTTGTACGTGGTCAGGTGATTGGGTATCACTTGTGTCATACGTCTGTACACGAGATTTTCACACTTCGAAACACACGTAGGTCCATGTTTCCGATGTGATAATGATGTTGAAACATGGAAGGACACGTACCGCACAAAAGTGTTGACAGACAGAGACAGCAGACAGTTGAAGAGGGTCGTAATGTGTAATAGGCAGACATTTATCGAAATCGTCACACAGGAATCCCAAGCTGCATCAGGATCCACTGCAAGTACTATGAGAGCTAGGCGAGAGGTGTGCAGACTTGGATTTCATGGTCGAGCGGCTACTCATGAGTCACACATCACGCAGGAAAATGCCAAGGATGTAAGTAGCGTAAACACTGAGCGGTAGAACAGTGGAAAAACGTTGTGTGGAGCGACCAATCACGGTACACAATGTGGCGATCCGGTGGGAGTGTGTCGGTATTGCGAATGTCCGGTGAACGTCATCTGCCAGCCTGTGTAGTGCCAACAGTAAAATTCGGAGGCGGTGGTGTTATGGTGTGATCGTGATTTTCATGGAGGGCCTTGCACCCCTTGTCCTTTTGTGTGGCTCTATCACAGCACAGGCATGCATTGATGTTTTTAGCACTCACTGTTGAAGAGCTATTCGGGGATGGCGATTCCCTCTTTCAACACGATCGAGCACCTGCTCATAATCCACGTCCTGTGGCGGAGTTGTTACACGACAATAACATCCCTATAATGGACTGGCCTCCACAGAATCATGACCTGAATCCTACAAAACACCTTTGGGATGTTTTGCAACACCGACTTCGTGCCAGGCCTCATCGACCGACATCGATACTTCTCCTCAGTGGAGCACTCCGTGAAAAATGGGCTGCTATTCCCCAAGAAACCTACCAGTACCTGATTGAACGTATGCCTGCGAGAGTGGAAACTGTCATCAAGGTTAAGCGTGGGCCAAAACCTTATTGAATTCCAGCATTACTGGTGGAGGGTGCCACGAAATTGTAAGTCATTTTCAGCCAGGTGTCCGGATATTTTTGATCGCGTTGTATATGTCTTATGATGGGTTACATATAGACGAATTGTAGTCGAAGCAGAGTCATGTTGTTTTAAAGTAAAGACAAAGGGATATGTCTAGGTAATTAAATTCAGTGGTGAACTAGTATACCTTTTACATCGAGAAACATAATGACAAAGATATTGCCTTAAAAATAAAAAATACCAGAATACAGCACATCTTAACACTGTCGTAATTGCTTAAAACCAAGCAAAGAATCAGTTTCTCAATAATATTTACGAAGTCCACATGTCTGAGTAATGTGCAAAACGTAGTTGCTGTGTGACAAGAATTTTTGACTTTAAAGAGCAGAAATACCAGAATACGGTACATCTTAACACAAAACAAGTGGCTTAAAGCAAAGAAAATAATCAAGGTAGCAATATCATCAAGAAAAGAGTCCAATATGTCATAGTACATGGGAACACCCCGTTACAGTCAGTGGAATATGCGAACTTTGTTGCAGTATGACCAGAATCGTTGCATACGAAGTTATACTGGTGGCATGTAAAAAATAGTTATCAAGACCAAAGTATGTGACATTCAGTAACATGAATAACACAGTTCTACAGAGTAGCTGTTGTATACATTCTGAGAAGTGTGCAAAACATAGTGGTTTTATGACAAGATACTTTCCATATGATTCCAACAACATCTCTATGTTAACATAAAAAAATATTTGTACTACTAACTAGGCTACCTCTGCAGAGTAAACAAGCTCAAGAGAAAAATAGGAGCTGCACTAACTACAGGAACAAATGGGACATGAGAAGAAAGAAGGAAGGAATGTATCATGCACTAGGTCTATTGTACTAGTTCGTCAATCAACACAGCAACAAGAAGAATTTGGCCAAAATAACGAATATATGTCAGGCATGACAAAATAAATATTATCACATAGCAGAAAAAGAGTAATCATCAGACAACAAAAATTTTGGTATCCAGCCACAAATCATCATAGAGAAAAAGAAATCAAGTCTAGCAAAGCAGCAAATCACTTAAAAAGGAAACCTAATCTCACAACTTCTATACCAGGAAAAAAATTTCTTCATGAGATCCCAAGAAAAGATCATCATCAGCTACACAAAGTCTCTCGATAATATAATTTCTTCACAAGGAATACATCATAAATACTCACTGTAATACTAGAAATACGTAGAGAATATCATAAACATCATACCATTTGCCAACAAAGGCAGAACCTGACCTCAACCCAGTAAGATCTGTTAAAAATGCATTAGTAAAAAACTTTGAAAATTCATCAGATGCAAAACTGCGACAAATGGTCTGCCAAGGCGTCTGCCATTACCTGAACGCTTCCCATTTACTTCAGTATGTACCAAGCTGACTGTACTAAGCTGCTGAAACATATAGATCTGCAACTCCTTAAACAAAATTATGGTAAGACAATGGCAAACAAAGGGAACATTTACAAGCACAAGGTGGGTCTGTAACAGTTAAGTGAATAGGATTAAAATTTGCTAGTGGTAAAGAAAATGAAAGTCTAAGGTTCGCCATAAAAATCAAAGAAATGATATGCCATAGTCTATAATTTAACTGCCTATAAGTAATATACCAACTGTAAAGCACTCTACAATCTATCCAAAATATAAGACAAATAAGGCATAATATTAGATGCATACAACATTCTTGGAATGACAAAGCGTGAGTATGAAAAATGATAAGATACAAATTAGGTGTCGCAGCATCAGTTGTGCGTGTGTTTTGTCTGTCAAGCTGTGTATGTGTTTCCTAATTCATTCAGTACGTATGAGAAAATCATAGCTCTCAAAAGAACAAATAGTCGAGAGAACACAGTAGGTTATTATTAGACACCAAAAAAGGCACAGTATAAAGGAGTACTTAGACCAGATATGTACATTGCTGTTAAGATGTAGCATG
Organism: Schistocerca gregaria; assembly: GCF_023897955.1. Classification (NCBI taxonomy): domain Eukaryota; kingdom Metazoa; phylum Arthropoda; class Insecta; order Orthoptera; family Acrididae; genus Schistocerca; species Schistocerca gregaria. The sequence goes on along the minus strand of NC_064923.1, from coordinate 62,941,153 downwards.
GCTGTAGCCTGCTGTGTTGCTCTCATAAGGAAAAAAACTTACCAAGTATATCCAGAGTTGCATAAAAGTCTGAGGAATGTGACAACTGCTCACCATACAAAAGAAACTTTAGAGTAGTAAGGGATATGTGTGTATCAGTTAAGATTGTCAACTCATCCAAACCCATCTTTTATAGCTATAAACGAGAAATAGCATCTACATCTACATGACTACTCTGCAATTCACATTTAAGTGCTTGGCAGAGGGTTCATCGAACCACAATCATACTATCTCTCTACTATTCCACTCCCGAACAGCGAGCGGGAAAAACGAACACCTAAACCTTTCTGTTCGAGCTCTGATTTCTCTTATTTTATTTTGATGATCATTCCTAGCTATGTAGGTTGGGCTCAACAAAATATTTACGCATTCGGAAGAGAAAGTTGGTGATTGAGATTTTGTAAAAAGGTCTCGCCGCGACGAAAAACGTCTATGCTTTAATGACTTCCATCCCAACTCGTGTATCATATGTGCCACACTCTCTCCCCTATAACGTGATAATACAAAACGAGCTGCCCTTTTTTGCACCCTTTCGATGTCCTCCGTCAATCCCACCTGGTAAGGATCCCACACTGCGCAGCAATATTCTAACAGAGGACGAACGAGTGTAGTGTAAGCTGTCTCTTTAGTGGACTTGTTGCATCTTTTAAGTGCCCTGCCAATGAAACGCAACCTTTGGCTCGCCTTACCGACAATATTATCTATGTGGTCCTTCCAACTGAAGTTGTTCGTAATTTTAACACCCATGTACTTAGTTGAATTGACAGCCTTGAGAATTGTACTATTTATCGAGTAATCGAATTCCAACGGATTTCTTTTGGAACTCATGTCGATCATCTCACACTTTTTGTTATTTAGCGTCAACTGCCACCTGACACGCCATACAGCAATCTTTTCTAAATCGCTTTGCAACTGGTACTGGTCTTTGGATGACCTTACTAGACGGTAAATTACAGCATCATCTGCGAACAGTTTAAGAGAACTGCTCAGATTGTCACCCAGGTCATTTATATAGATCAGGAACAGTAGAGGTCCCAGGACGCTTCCCTGGGGAACACCTGATATCACTTCAGTTTTACTCGATGATTTGCCGTCTATTACTACGAACTGCGACCTTCCTGACGGGAAATCACGAATCCAGTCGCACAACTGAGACGATACCCCATAGCTCCGCAGCTTGATTAGAAGTCGCTTATGAGGAACGGTGTCAAAAGCTTTCCGGAAATCTAGAAATACGGAATCAACTTGAGATCCCCTGTCGATAGCGGCCATTGCTTCGTGCGAATAAAGAGCGCATCAGGCGAAATGAAATTGACTTCAACGAAAACAGGGTCACTAGGCACTAACCATTACCTCAATATTATTCACGATTGTTATTATCATCTTCTAGTCAGTAACTTAACGTAACATGTTATATACGAGTACATAAGCCACATTAATTATAATCATATACGATATTAAATATCATCAGTAATCATCATAAACAAATAGACAAATACGCGGTAAACTTCACAATAAAATTCATCTGAAATATGACAAAATAAAATTTTATTACTGGTTTCATAATTAATTTGCATCCGTCCCCCTCGAAAGTTTTCAGGTGATTCAAATTCTTCAGTGTCAGTGAAATGTACCGATTGTGTACCTTCAGAGTGATTGTTATGGTTTCGTTTGAATTGTGCTTCTGTATTGGCCAGTTCATCATATTCAGCTTTCAGTTTGTCGTATTGGTCGTGAATTTTGGTATTATCATCTTTAAGTGATTGTAACCGTACAGTACGACTACTCGTTTTCTTTTGCGGAGTAGCAACAATTTTACTGGGTATTGACGTTCTAATTTTAGCAATAAGTAGTGCTTTGCCTTGCCGCTGAGCTTCAGAAATGGTATTAAGTTGTTGATCATCGGCTACGTCTCTATCTGACACACGTTGATTAAGGTTGCCTGGACCTGTATTTAGTTCGCTTAAACGAGATGTGACATTGGTAGCCTCGGTTGAAACATCAATTATACGGTCTATTAAAGTTTGTTGGTTGACTTTCAATTCGTCAGAGAGTGATTTATGATTGTCACAGACCACATGTAAAGATTTTTTATGCTCCTCGAATTTGTGATTAAGCTCTTCCACATGAGTAGCCTGTGAATCAAAACGTTCAGTAAGATATCCATGATTTTTAGTACATTTATCATTAAGTTCTTGAAATTGCTTTCTAAGGGACTTGTTGCTATTTTTAAGTTTGTCACTACGAGTGTATTGTTCCTCATAACAGGTAATGTTTTCGTCAGATAATGTCTAATAGCTTTCAACAGGCGTTCAAAATTTGATTGAGGATGTTGGTTGTCAAAGAACGCTGTTTCGTAACAGAGTTGTCGGAAGAATTTTGTCGAGGCTGCGCGTCGGATTTTGTCAAAGGGAGTGAATCTTCCATATTTGACTGTGTGCAGCTACTATACTCAGAAAATAAAAGTTCAGTATTATGAGCAATATTACTATCGGAATGTTGATATACTTCAGACTCAAGACTATCTACAATGTTCGTGCATTGCGAAGACACACATCTTGCATTATTACGTCATATGTTTGGTATCGATAGTAGCAACAGAATGATCAGGAAAGGTAGTGTTGCTGTCGGTTGCACTTTGCAAATCAGATATTTGCGAATTCATCTTAGTGCGTGATTTGCAGACAAACGTACTACGGGGTATGATAACAGAGAAATATAAAAACAAATCACAGATGTAAAAGACAATGTCGAAAACAACAGATGTCAAATCTGAAACGAGATGTATAGTGTTAGTAGACATATTGGCATTTCGTAAATTTATATAACCGAGTTGCTGTACAACTTCAGTATTACAGAGCAATAAAATATATATCTGTACGTCACTAATTTGTTTATACTGACATAGTTCCTCTGTCCACCTAAGCACCTGAGTCTAATACAACGCGTGCGATCTGTTCCACCCAGACGACCTGTACACATGAACAGCAACATTAACTTTCTGTGAGGTTGACTGGTTAACGGACTACAACAGTTAAAACTTTTTAATCTCAAAACCCCTTTCCTAATTAACTCTTTCGATAATAAAGACAGCATCCATAAATATACTCATACAAAATAAAGATTTCCTAAACTGTTGTAGGAATACAAGCTGATGTCCCCTAGATAGTTTTAAGTAATGCGTGTTGTGTATAACATTTTATATTTTGAGAAATCATTTCGAAAGACAGTTACGTACGGTATAAGAACCGTCGTATTTCATGTGATTAATTTTAGAAATGAATCTGTTGTCAGTTGGAATGAACCTAGAAAAAACTGTAGTGAAATGTTTTTAGAGATAATACAATGGTTGCAGAAGTATATAACAGCAAATACAGAAATATGCCCACTACAAAATATCATCTCTGTGTTTGGCGTTTTGTGACATATTTATTCAATGCAGTAGCTATAGAATTATCAAAAACAATAGAGTCCAAGAGATAATATTTAATACGATGATTATTTAGTTTCCTCGCCGTAACACACAGGTAATATTTATGGAGCAAACTATAGACAGCCAAATACTTTTATATACACTCCTGGATATTGAAATAAGAACACCGTGAATTCATTGTCCCAGGAAGGGGAAACTTTACTGACACATTCCTGGGGTCAGATACATCACATGATCACACTGACAGAACCACAGGCACATAGACACAGGCAAAAGAGCATGCACAATGTCGGCACTAGTACAGTGTATATCTACCTTTCGCAGCAATGCAGGCTGCTATTCTCCCATGGAGAAGATCGTAGAGGTGCTGGATGTAGTACTGTGGAACGGCTTGCCATGCCATTTCCACCTGGCGCCTCAGTAGGACCAGCGTTCGTGCTCGACGTGCAGACCGCGTGAGACGACGCTTCATCCAGTCCCAAACATGCTCAATGGGGGAAAGATCCGGAGATCTTGCTGGCCAGGGTAGTTGACTTACACCTTCTAGAGCACGTTGGGTGGCACGGGATACATGCGGACGTGCATTGTCCTGTTGGAACAGCAAGTTCCCTTGCCGGTCTAGGAATGGTAGAACGATGGGTTCGATGACGGTCTGGATGTACCGTGCACTATTCAGTGTCCTCTCGACGATCACCAGAGGTGTACGGCCAGTGTAGGAGATCGCTCCCCACACCATGATGCCGGGTGTTGGCCCTGTGTGCCTCGATCGTATGCAGTCCTGATTGTGGCCTCACCTGCACGGCGCCAAACACGCATACGACCATCATTGGCACCAAGGCAGAAGCGACTCTCATCGCTGAAGACGACACGTCTCCATTCGTCCCTCCATTCACGCCTGCCGCAACACCACTGGAGGCAGGTTGCACGATGTTGGGGCGTCAGCGGAAGACGGCCTAACGGTGTGCGGGACCGTAGCCCAGCTTCATGGAGGCGGTTGCGAATAGTCCTCGCCGATACCCCAGGAGCAACAGTATCCCTAATTTGCTGGGAAGTGGCGGTGCGGTCCCCTACGGCACTGCGTAGGATCCTACGGTCTTGGCGTGCATCCGTGCGTCGCTGCGGTCCGATCCCAGGTCGACGGGCACTTGCACCTTCCGCCGACCACTAGCGACAACATCGATGTACTGTGGAGACCTCACGCCCCACGTGTTGAGCAATTCGGCGGTACGTCCACCCGGCCTCCCGCATGCCCACTATACGCCCTCGCTCAAAGTCCGTCAACTGCACATACGGTTCACGTCCACGCTGTCGCGGCATGCTACCAGTGTTAAACACTGCGATGGAGCTCCGTATGCCACGGCAAACTGGCTGACACTGACGGCGGCAGTGCACAAATGCTGGGCAGCTAGCGCCATTCGACGGCCAACACCGCGGTTCCTGGTGTGTCCGCTGTACCGTGCGTGTGGTCATTGCTTGTACAGCCCTCTCGCAGTGTCCGGAGCAAGTATGGTGGGTCTGACACACCGGTGTCAATGTGTTCTTTTTTCCATTTCCAGGAGTGTATATTTCATTGACGGTACTCCGGCCGACGTAATCATTTACGAGGTGCCATCGTACAGATGAACTATACAAGTCCTGAAATACATAAATAAGTTTTTTCGCCTTTTCCTTGCTTTCCCTATGTATATTAAAATAAGAGTCTAACAAGTCTAGGTACTGCCTTATTCCTTATAAAGTTCTTTTAACGCGTCTTCAGTGGCGTTTGCTTGTCCTCCAGTATTTGGATCTGTGAAATAAAGGCTATTATTTGCTGATAGGTGGTTGAATGCTTCAGTTTTTAAGTATTGATAGGATCTGAAACCATCAGTCACTATTACTGTCCTAGGTAAAACTGCTTCTTCTATTGTCTCCAAAAGCACATCTTTGAATTTCTCTTGAACAACAAAAGCACTTGTTAGTGCCTCTTTCAGCGACGCCGAGTATCCCATCACACTGGTGCGTTATTGCCTCTACTAGATATTTTCCTTGCCAAACAGAGATTCATCAGTTTCCATAATTACACCTTTCCTCCAAATTTTTTTCATTTTTCTCTAAACATACGGCAATATACACTTCCCCACAGTATTATTTCCAGTCGACACAGATTGAATGCCAAGTTTCAGCTCGTAACACGTGTATTTGCTGCTATATTCATAAACCCAAAAGTTCGTAAATGGTAAAATGCTACTTATCGGTAATTTGCTGCCGGCCAACGAAGAGCCTTTTCTTACTAAACACTATTTCTCGAGGCCATTATTCCCTTTTACCCAATACTTCTATATGAATCCGCCACATGCTTTATTGCTGTCTGACACTCCTCACACCAACTTCCTTTCGTGATGAACACCAACTCCCTTTCGTGATGAATCTACTCGTAATATACTAATCTAGAATTTGCTTATAGTCTTTCGGACCACACAGAAGTTCTAGTTCGACTCTCTGTTTCATTTTCAAGGTATTAGAGATACCGACTTGAATACGCGCCGAACTATTCACTTCTCGAAAGACAAGGTTAATGCAACTGACGCCACAGAAAGAAGCAAAGATGGTATGTTTAGTGATAACTCCAAGTAACCACAAACGTCATAAAGGCTATATTATATATCAATAACACTTCATTGCCAGATTCAGCGTACTTATACGGACAGATTACAAACCAAAGAAAAAGAAGTCGAATACGCCACGTTATTGTAGGTTGGTGCATGAGTTCGTAGCTTTCTTGTTTTGCATGTTGCTATTGCGGTTTGTATGGGTTTATTTATCGACTGATGTTTTGTATTTGTAATTTAATGTTGCTCTTTGAGTTTACGTGTTGTCATTTTGTCATTTGGAGATAGTGAGTGAGCCGTGGAAGCTACAAAATGGAGTGCCAAATGGATAAATAGGAACATTTACGATTTATTCTTCTGTGTAAGTTCAGTTGATGGGCGACTGCAGCGGATGCCGTCAGAAAATGTTGACCTATGTGTGGGAGTAATGCCACTGCACAGAGCATGGTTAGAAAATGGTTTTCTTGTTTTAAGGGGGATCGTGTTGAAGTTACTGACTCTTCACGTTCGGGAAGACTTCTGGGGTTAGATGAAGATCATTTAAACACATTAATCCACAATGAATTATGTCAGTGACCTTGAGAACTGCCAAGTGTGATGAACATTGATCATTCCTCCATCGTGCGACATTTTCTTGCTGCAGGGAAGGTTCAAAAATCTGTTGTATGGGAACCGCAGGCTCTAAGCCAAAATCGTAAGAATCTGCGGCTGGCCATCTGTTGGCTCATGATCAGCACAGAACATTCCTACCCTGTGTCGTTGTAGGTGATTGTAAAACGTTTCTTTATTCTAGCAGAAGAAAAAAAAGGAACTATCGAGCCTAAACATTGCAGCTATTCCTCTACAAAAACTTGCGAGCTTTTAAAAGAGATAATGGTTGAAAAGCGACGATTTAGTGTACTACGAATTGCTTCTCCGAAGTGGAATGATCACTGCTGACATCTGTTGTCAATAACTGAGACGCCTCGCAGACGCAATTCAAGAATAACAGCGAAGAAGACTGGCTGAAGTGATGCTACTGCACGATCCCCCCCCCCCCCCCCCCCTTGTTAGACTGACAAAAACACGGTATACAGAAGCTGGGCTGGGAAGTCACTCCCCACCCATATTATCATGATTCTTTCTTGTGTCCACTCTGCCAAATAAGTGCTCTATTCACCTTCTTTCCGGTCGTAAGGATCAATCAAATTTGGCATTAAGTTTTCTTACGTTCTTCTCGTCACATTCGTTCAGTATACATAAGACGGTGTCCGGACCTGGGCGGTAGCCGTAGAATGGGTCGACGAGTTCATCGTCTCAAAGGGATGTGATTTCCATAGTTGCGGAAACGAAAAGTTACCCCAGCGTGGCCAGACTCTCGTAAATAGTGAAAGAGAATATATTGTTGATGACTAAAATCTCTGTTGCGTGCGTCTGTCGTGTCTGTTAAACTTATGGAAAAACGCTACAAAATGATGCACCACCACAATACATGTAATGAGAAATATGTCAATCATGTATCTGATAACTCGGTTCCCATTTGGGGGAGAAGGAAATTTTGCATTGCGATACAGGCCTAGACGTCTCAGATTCGTTCTAAAATTCAGTATTGAAGGACAAACATTTCAGATATTTTTCACTTGGTGTGATTACACTTTAACATCTAACAGTTGAAATTTCACGTTCCGATCCAGCCTATACAAACAAAAGCAGGTCTGTCAGCACAGGCACGTTTTCGCTAATATATTCGTGGGCTTCGGCAATTGACATCCAAACTGTTGCAACCCAATCTAACCTAGACCTCGGGCTATGCTTCTGACCAGTCTGTTACCACAGACAGCCTTTGTCAACAATTTCGTGCAAATTTTACCATTGAGTGAATAAACCATAGGGTTGGAAATTTACACCTATATCCATACTTTAGAAACCACTGAGAACTTGTTTGTAGAGTGTACTTCCCATTGCATCAGTTTGTAGGACCCAAGGGATACTATACGTGAGTTCTTGAGGGGGCGCGTGACTGTGGAGAAAGTGTTTGTAAGATTATGGAAGACGAGTGTGGACTTCTAAGAAGCCATCAGAAGAGCCCAGTTCAGATCCTGTTACAAACCTACGTAATACCGACTTTTAAATAAATTTCTTGAAAGAAAAGCACCTGAATGCAACATATTTTTCCGTTCCACTGAGAGCTAGAGGGTATAGGCCCCTTGTTAGGGCTTCTTTCCGTTACATTCACGTATTGGTAGTCGGATGAATGGTTTTTAAATGCCTTTATGCGTGCTGTAATTACTCTAATCTCCTCCTCCTCACTGTCCATGCGGAAGCATTATGTAGAGAATTGTACTACATTCCCAACTATTTGAATAAAACATTGTTTGTAGGCTATCTCAGGATTATTTGCTTCTATATGTCGCGATATTTTCAGTAAACGTAATGCTGTAGTCATCACAATTATCGGTATATTTTTAAAATTAATCTTCAGAACGGTCTCATATTTTCCAACACATCACTAAGAACATTTAATAGTTCCGACACAATTATCACTTTCCCTAACACTTATTTAATTTTTATTTCTAATTACTACTGTAAAATACATATAATGCAATAAAGACACTGTTAGAATTATGTCGAAAGTGTTTCCTAATTATATTAATTCCGAAAAATCTAGAATTTATTCCATTTGGAATATCGTTAATCCATTCTTCAGATGAAGATCTCTTTAAATCCAT